>NW_008683090.1:42929-45488 GCF_000695815.1 Acanthisitta chloris
CTCCAATAGATCTGCCCCTGCACCACCAGACACCCCATCCCTCAGCCCACCAACTATGCCATCCTTCAGACCACCACAGACGCTTCTGCCTCTTCTCTGCCTTCAGCATCCCCACTGTAGGTACCAAAAAACTGGCCAGAGCTGCTTTCCTGCTGTGAGAAGATGCCTCTTTGGCCAGGGAGTTCATTGCAGCTGGCTACTAAAACCTACATCTTGCTAGGTGTGTTGCCTCTGCAACAGCTCCAACCAGGTATTAATTGGTACTTGGATTTCTCCTAGACAGGAGCTAAAGGACTGTTACACCTTGAAGCTGGTGGGAGATTGGACATTGAAGCACTCATATTAAATATGCCACCTTCACTGCTCCTGGTGCTTTACCTCACCAGGCATAAGTATCTAGTAGTCCTCACAGGGTGAAAGGAAAGGCAACAGTTTGCCCATGAACACAGTAGGATGTGTTTCTCAAGGAATATGTTTCTCAAGGGTCAAGGAGATGGAGAGCCAAGGCACCAAGCCAGGCAAGCGGAGAAGCAGCTTGGATATGGACCAAAACCACCAGACCAAAGATTACACGGTTCCCATGAATATGAAGAGCCAGACACATCAGGAGGAGGACATTAAGCTGCTTTCCTCGTTGCTCAATTAACTTTAATGGATTCACTTAACACTGAGGCACTAGTTATTATTTTGCTGCCTTTGATGAAAGTACTTTGTGGTTAATGGCTAATTAATCCCCCCCTTTTTTTTTTCCAGGCAAGGCTGTCTTGCAGCAGAACAAATGTTGCTGAAGTTTAAGTAACATCCCAGGGCCATAGCAGGACACCGCCAATGAGTCTTGCTGAGATAGCTCTCTATGGTGTTCCAGCTCAGTTTGCTGGTGAGTTCCCAGCTAGAGGGGACCCCTGCCATGAGAGGTGACATGTCTCCTTGATAACTACCTAAGCACCCTGTCCCTTTTCACTACCTCATTTCCATATCTTGGGCTACAAGATGTTCCTACAGCAGCATGTTCACTGGGATGTCATGACAAGAGCCAGAACTGGTTAATTTCCTCTTCAGCTACAAAGGGAGTACCATGGTTACATCAACAGACATCAAGTTTTCTATTTTATTGGCTTTGTCTCTGTACTGTCATTTCCTCAATGTTCACCTCCTGAAGCCCGGGATCAAGCCTGTTTACAGTTTGGGTTTGCTGTGACTGAAACCAGCATGTGGGATGCCAGTGCTGCTCATGGGAGAGGGAGTGGATCCTTGTGCAGCTAACCATGAGCAGCAAAATAAAGCACGGGCAGAGGTGAGATGAAAAGGAGACTTACAGAAGGATGTGGGTCACAATAGTTTGTTGGTTTGAAAGCCTGGCCAGAAATTGATTTAGTGTTGAAAATGAGAACTCTCACCTGGTTTTCCTTGTTCTAATTATATGCTGAATAAGAAAGAAATCCCTCTGTACTAAATTTTAATTATTTAACCATTTCTATATGAATTTTGAATCTATATTTGAGTTGCTTAGCTTTGCCTGGATGGGCATCTTCCAGTTTGTTCCCATCCAAAAAGGTTCTGTCCCTGAGAAGGATGAGCATTGGTCTGATTCACACTGTTAACAAACTTCCCCAGCCATCAGTATTTCTTCTGACATCAGGCATTTCCACAAAGGTCCCAACTGGAACAGTCAGGTCCCTGAATCAGAGGATGAGATTGAAGACACCCATCCTGGATTTTTATATCAGTGTACATGTTCACAGACATTTTTAGGAAAGAGCACCCAGACTACAGAGTACACCAAAATTTTGGGGAGCATCAGGAGTGGAGACAAAATTAGTCCCTATCTACTGATTTAAGCATCTGGACTCCAATTTCTGTCCCCAGGTACCTTAGAAATACATGTGAGTGCTATGAAGAGAAGCTCCTTCCTGTACCCCCAGCACCTTGCTACGGCTGTGACCAAAGGGAACCTCTCCCAGGGATGGCTGGTCCCTTGGGAGATCAGCAGAGGTCCCTGTGCCATCTCCCACCTCCCCGAGCATCTTTTTGGGTGAGACTCCTGGAGCTACCAGAGGACAAATCCTGTCTATCCCCCAAGATACCAGGGCTTAGGGAGAGTCTGCCAGTCTGCTGCATTTGTAAAACTAACTGGGGAGCAATTTGAGAGGGCAGAACCCAACAGCAGGCAAAGTGAAAATGCCATCTCAGCATTTTCTAAATGCTATGGCTTGGCTTTTTCATGTTGAAATAGCACCATTTTTGTTCTGAAGTAGATCCAAATGTAAGCAATAATTTAAAAAAAAAAAAAAAAAAAGAAAAAGAAGAAAAACACAAGAAAAGTAAAAAAAAAAAAAAAAAAAGAAAAAAAACTTGGCTCAAACCAATGCTTTCTTTTCTAACATTTGTGGTTTGGCTGCATAGATTACAAAAAAGTAAATCCAGCCAAACACCCCAACTCTCTAGTGGCTTTGCCCTGCCTGACCCTCTCTGGCAAAGTGCAGAGTGTGAGCCAGGATGGGGGTACTGGAGGCCTGGGATGAAGATGAGATGGTGTCATTCTGCCTTGGTTCAGAGCAG
>NW_008683090.1:45572-47101 GCF_000695815.1 Acanthisitta chloris
GAAGAATATTAACCAAGAAATGCTGTAAGTTTCTAGTAAAGGCAGGGCAGCTGTCCCACTGTGGGGATGGATGTGGCTGGCCAAAAAATTCCAGGTTGTTAGGTTTTTTTCCTCTTCCCCACAGAAAACTTGACCTCTACTTTGAGAAGCAATTCTCAGTAAAACCTGCCACCAGCTGTTCTGGATGGCTTGATTTTCAGAATATCCCTCTCAAAGGTTTTTAAATCAGAGCCAAATTTTCCTGTCAAAAAGGCGATTTTCTCCCACCTTCTTGTCACCCATTGGTTACAAACAGCAGTGAAAGTGACACAGACAGAAAAATAGGATTTCTCTAAGAAATATCTCCCTCCTCATACCTCCATGAGCCCAAGGGGGTATTCTTTTGCTCTCCATGTCCTGTGGAATAAGATATGGAATAAGCAGCTATGTTGTGAATTCATAGACAGATCTAATGGGTGAAAAGGGAAAAATTTCTCAAGGATAGGATCTGACAAAAATAGCCAAAAATGAGTGTAGAGAGCAGCCTGGCCAAGTGAATTCCAGGGATGCCTCTTCTTTGCTCTCCACTTTGTTCCAACCAGGAAAGCACCAGCCACATCTAGTCCAAGTCCATACGACTGGAGTCAGACACATCAGGCAGGCAGGCTCACATGTCACTTCTTACCTGCCTTCTCCTAGAGTTTATGTCCATTGAGTTGGAGGAAGAAAGGATGGGACAGTAGCAAAAAAAAAAAGAAAGAAAAAAGAACCCACCAGGGAAAGGAAAATTTAGGCATCTTTTTTTTGTGTGCATTTCCCTCTGGTAAGCCCAAGTAGTTAGAGCTCATGTAGGGCTTGACGTACACCTGAGGCAAGTGCTTTTAAATGAAGAACCCTGTTAATATATAATGGTTATATATTTTCTGCCTACTCTTGTCTCCCAATCAGCTGTCTGTCATCTGTCACTTACTTGCTTCTGAAAAATTAATGAGAAGGAGTGGAGGGTTATAGAAAAGGAGATTTTTAGTTGAGGAAAAGTTTGGGATGCACCTTAGAGAGAACATGGAAAATGCATTGCCCTTTGAAATTCAAACTGAGCTGCCTCAACAAATTCATTCAGGGTAGGAACCCACCAAAACCATTTCAATATCCTCACTATTTTACAGAACAGCTACACAATCATTTCCACGGGGGAGGGGGGAAAGAAAAAGACAGTTTATTAGGTTTTTAGATGTCTTTTTAAAAGTTTCATTAAAGCACTCTTAAGTGTCCAAACGAGTGGGCTGAATGCAATCCCCCCCCAAGCTCTGCAAAGTTCCCTTGCAGGGAAGATGCCACTGCCCCTTACCTTTCTTGGAAGCCGCTGGTTTTTGCCGGATTTTGCCGTTCTGCTGGCTGGAGACGTGGGCAAGGGAGAGCAGGCAGAGGAGGAGGCAGAATCTGCGGAGAGCCATGCTGAGCGAGGAGGAGAGGCTTTGCTCTGCCCTGGGACAGCCGGCTGGACACGGCTGGAGTCGGGAGAGGCTCGGCTCTGCCCTGGGACAGCCGGC
>NW_008683090.1:47285-50518 GCF_000695815.1 Acanthisitta chloris
CTGCTAAGCTAAACATAAGGGAAGGCTGGGAGCGCAGCTGGAAAGATTTCCTATGGCTTGCAGCAAAATGCCACGGGTTTGATCTCGTGTGCCAGAGATGGCAACAGCAACGTGAGGTGTGAAACGGTGTTTGGGTGGCTGAGGGAACAGGGAGAGGACACCTGTCCTGCTGACCCCCGGCAGGGATGCCCGAAAGGTTTGCTGCCAGCAACAACGCAGGCAGCAGGAGTGCGTGGAGGAGTGCCCCAGTCCCTGCCACGGTGTGACATCAGGTCCTGCGTGAAGATTTCTGGTTTAATCTCACTGCAAGGGGCTGCTGTGAGACCCCCAGCCTGAGCACAGCTGGGACACACACACACTCACACAGATGTTGTGTTTTTTTTCCTGGAGTAGTCCTTGCTTAAAGTGTAGGGATGGTTCTCACACCTCAGCAAAACTCCCAGTCTTTGGTGAGGTTGTCCTGCCATCATTGCTTCTTCATGAGAGATGAGACTGATCCTTCACGCCCACCTCTTCCCAGCTCTGCATGGGGTCCCCTCTGGAGGGTCCCTTGCTGCGGGAACACCCAATTCTCTGCTTACTGTGGGCATGGGAAGCAGTTGCCAGGCAGCCCTGTCTGCTGTGGGCAAAGCCACCCCAAGGGAGCGAGCAGCTTTCTCCTCTCTGCCCACTGGTGAACTCTTGTTCAGCCTTAGACAGCCACAGTTTGAGGGCAGCTTCCAACACAATGGGTTTGGGCCTCTGTCTTTGGGACTCCCCTCCAATAGAGGTTGCTGTGCCAAGCAGCCCCTGTGGCTCATAGGACTGTGACTTTGTTCTCACACAGAACCCAGATTTATGTTGTAGGATAAGGCTTCAGTCTGTGCCTACGTGAGGAGCAGATTAGTAATACTCCTCCTTGTCTGTGGGACCTGCTGAGGCTGGGGGGCAGCAGGGGCTGACGTGGTGCTTGCCCCCACCTTTTCCTTGTGCAATGGCTGGGAACAGAGGGTGGCTCCCAGCCCTGGGCTTGAATTGCTAGTTCTGGGGCAGTTGCAGCACAAATCACTTATGGTGATTCCTATCCTCTGGGATGAGGACAGCTTTGCCATTCTGTCCTCTATACCTATGACAATTTTGCAAGGACAGGGGTGGTCAATACTGTGGGGCTGCTTAGCAGCAGCATCACATTTGACCTCAAAAGCATCTGAGTGGCACCTTCCAGGAGTGTGAGATTCCTTCAGTGGCAACTGCATCCCAGCTACCAAACCACAGTGGCTTCATGTGCTTTTCATTTTCCAAAAATGCTCTCAGTTCTGTAGGATAAGAAACCAAACATCAGCTCCAGAGGTTTTAACCAAAACAGAATGCTGCTTGTCATGTTGATCCTTAATCCTTTCCATTGCCCTGACTGAGAACTGGAGGTGTCTCAGCTTTGTCTCAATTCACCAAGAAGCAGGAAGGTGAGAGCTCAACCTCTACACCTTTGTCCTGAAAATGGTATAAAAAGGGAGTGTGTTTTGATAGACCTGGGTAAAAGCATGGGTGAAAAAAACTGGGAAGATTGTTTGATGTGCTGCTGAAGATGTCTCACTAAGAAGAAGGCTGCTCCATCTCTATACACCAAGTGCACTGCATCTGCCTTCTTCCTCTGGCTGTATTCACACCAAAAATCTACAGGTGCACTTTGCACTTAGGTAATCTTTGGGTCCATAATCCAAAGGATCTCATGGCCAGTCTGTCAAAGAACTGAGACACCTCATGAGGCACAATGGTTCTGAAAAGCTGGTTGATGCTTCTTGCCCACTGCCCTTAAGTCAGACTGAGTATGTGAGGGGCCTTCCTCAGGGCTACCTGTGTGGTTAGGTGACTAAAACACAGATTTGTGTCTTCACTCAGTTCTAGGAATGTTCAGGCTTCTAAATACCTCTATAGCTGTAACAGATAACTGGGATGAGCAGGACTCAGGATGAGGGGCACATGTTCCACAAAAAGCCATTCTCCCCAAGACCTCTTTGCAGGGTCCCAGCCTGACTTCCTGGAGCAGCTGGGCTGTGCTGAGCAGCCCTGCAGCCTAAACCAAGCCCACTGACTGTTTTTTTTTGTTTGCTGTGATTGTTCAGCAGCTGCAGCACAAGCGGGTGAGTCTTTCTTGCAGGAGGTACAGCAGCAGTTTGAGTAAGTGGAAGAAATTCTTGTAGAGAGAGGAAAGGAAGGATGGGCATTTTGGAGAGCAAAGTGCTCTGGACATCGGCCATTAACTTTAAATCCTTTCTGAAAATTTAAGACAGGATGCACAACATGAACCACTGGAGTTGTAGGAGCATAAAAGGTCCAAGATAAACATTGGTGTGGCTAGAAAAAGAGCTGCCCTTGATTTAGAATGGCCACCACTGTGTTACTCTGTACTTGCTGAATAAAGAACACCTTGCCCTTATGTCCTACCTGAACAAAGAGCTCCCTTGCAGTCCCAGCTTTTGAAGCCAAGGAGGAATGGGTTTGATTTCCACTGTCCTTTTCCACATGCACCCAACCTCACTTAAACTTAAGCCAGAAAATATATATTTTGGGGGATTTACTGTTCTGCCTGGACTATCCCAAAATGGGATGGAGCCTAAGAGATGCCAGACACCTACATACACATACATGCTCCCTTCTCTTGACACTTAAAAGTACTTTTGGTAACTCAGCACCTTCCAGTGTTCCTTGGCTCCAGATATGCTTGCCTGCCTTTGCTTTGATTCATGTCCTGCCAGCCTGGGGAAAAAACCCAAAATGCTCCCTTTGCTGCTGCATGTGAAACAGACGGCTCTGGTGTGGAGTTTGACAGTGATCTCTAACCACAGATTTCTGTGTGGCTGGGACCCACTGGAGTGCTGCCCAGCTGAACAAGAAAGACAGGGTGGCTTTCCATTAGTCCCTGAAGGACAGGTCTGCAACCAAGGGGGGCTCTCCCTATGAGCCAACAGGTCCTGTGTTAGATGCCACCATCATTTTTCGCAAAAAATAGAAAAATTTAAATAAGTAGACTCAAAACACTCGTCTCTGGCTGCAACACCTATTCATAGGGGGCTTTGCCCCAATCCTGTCCTATGTAGACTGAAAAAAAACCCCTTGACAATTTAAAAGCTCATAAACCCCCCAAACCCAGCTGGTGGGAGCAAGCTGAAGTGTTGCTGCAGGGTCCAGAATGAGGATGCTGTGGGGAACAGCCACCTAAAAGCCTGTAGCCAGCTCACCACCTGCATGGGCTC
>NW_008683090.1:50551-76457 GCF_000695815.1 Acanthisitta chloris
GGCTATCAATGGTCCTTTGTAAGCTTGCTCTTTGGGCAGACATCATGCTTTTGAAATCCCAATTATTCATGCTTTTTATGTAAGGGAGGTGTAGGAGGTGGGTAAAGGCAATCTTTTTATTAAATGAACTAAAAGAACTGGAAGTAATCTGTGAAATACAAAAATTATGCTAAGAAATCAGGAGATTTGTCCATGATTTTTTACATCTGTGCAATTATGGATTTTACTTCCCAGTAAAAGCACTTTACTCTCTGGTTTCAAGCCCGATCTCCTGGTCAGAGAGAGAGTAGCCCCTGTTAGTTGTACGGTGTCTGGTTTGAGATGAAAAAAAAGAAGGCAGAAGAACCTATCCTTATGGAAACCATCTCAGGGCCACAGGGAAGCAGTCAGAAAAGTTTACGTGGCTTTGGGAAACCCAGTAAGTAGGCTGTGATGGTGAATTTGGAAGGCTTTCAGTCAGCAAAACAGTGGTTGGAGTAAGCCCATGACAGAAAGCTGGATACTCCTGGCAGTGATGAAGTCCTGTGATTTCGTGCCCAGCTAGGCCAGGAAATGGGCAGCGAGATCAGAGGCTATTTTGATTTGGTTCCTAGGAAAAGAGCAGGTATTGCCAAGCCAAGAAATGAGGCAGCACCACCACACAATGACTGGAAAGCACAAGGGTGGATTGGATAAGAGTATTCACACGGTTATTACCAAGATCAGCAATTACCAGACCTGGTCCTTCAAGGCTAAGTTCCCACTTCAAAGGCAGGTCACCACAATGCTGAATGATGCTCCCTGTTTGCCGGCAGGACTCTGGGAAGGCTCCTGCCTCTCCCGCCAGCACTGACAGCAGGAGAGCAAAGGATCTTTACTTGTGGGACTGTGCAGCTTGGTGGTGTTACCCATGGCTGGGACATCACCCTGGGTGTCATACCTTGGCTCCCCTGTCCAAAGCCACTCTGTAGGGGTATGATCTGTGTCTCAGTGGCACCACAGTAACATCAAAGAGGAATAGGAGAGAAACAGTGGTGGACAGTAAAAATGTGCTGCAAGGAAGTAGGGCTAACAAAGAAAATCTCTGATATTAATTAGGCACTGCCTGAACTCGTGCTGGCATTGTTTCTGATTTCCACCAGGATAAACATTGGAACAGGTTAAAATGGAAAAAGCCAAATCTATGGATCATTGTTTTTGAGACCAATTGATAAGAAGCGCAGTAATCATTCAGGAAAGGGCAGTTTTCATAAGGACAATGATGGGGGAAAACAAGGAGTCATGACTTTGCCAAAATGTTATCCCCTGGATCAACTCTAGGAAGTTGGCTCTGAGCCTAAGGAGGGAACCTTCCCATCACATCCCATGGCAAGCACGTCTCACTTTCCTTCCCACCATCCACTAAGGGTCACAGGACAGAAGGATCTGTGCTACAGGCCTTAAGCTGAACCCAAATGTGAAGAACTTGAGTTCAAGTACTATCAGCTGCTCAAAATTCTCCTCTTTCCAAAGGAGCTGCACCAAAGGACTCATGCTCCCTTTTGTTTGGTGCATGCAGCTCCTGTGGCTGAGGGTAAATCTCGCTGTCCTCACTGCCTTGTGTTTCTGCCCATCTATTATTCAGATCCCAAAGTCCAAACACCCAAAGGAAAATTGTAGTCAAGTGTCCAAATCTAGCACCAAAGCTCTGGAGAAATTCCTAACTGCGTAGATTTGCAGAGCAGGATGCACAAAACTGCCCGTCTCAGCAACAGTTCAAGTGAAGTCACCATTGAACTCCAAGTCAGTATTTTAGGACTGGCAAGTAGATGGCAGTTCTGCCAGCTTATGCTCTTATTGCACGTTGTTCTCACCTTTGAGCAACTGGTTTGCTTTCATATTGCTGTGGATACTGAATTAGGGATTGTAAGAGAATTTCAATGTCAGCCTCATTTTTTTGAATTTAGAGAAAGGTTTGCATGATCAGACAGCATGAAGAAAGCAATCCATGCCCTTGAAAAGCCTCATCAGGTGGTCTCCCACTCTGGGGGGGGGAAAGAAGAGAGGTAGGACTTAAATATGACTTCTCAACTCATAGGCTGCCAACTGTGGAAATACCAAAACTTACCATTTGCCAGCACAGACCGAGAACATGTAGTGAGAAAGCTCTTCTGGAAGGGAGGGCCTGCAGGCTGGTGGCTCCAAGTACCTCCAACACCTGAGCACAACTGGCTTGGCTGTGGTCCCCACCATGCCAGCTGGGTGGAGGAGGGTCTCTGTATGTCAGAAAGTATCTGAAATTTTACTTCCTTTTTCCCCTCCAAAGGTACTAGCCGAGGGCCTGCAGCAACCATGATGATGTCAGTCTAAGACAGGGAGATGAAATCTCATCAACAAATGGTGTGACATGAAAACTCAGGTGTGCCTGTGCTGCTGATCTTACCCAAATCTTGAGAACAGGCTAATGACAAAGATGTTCACAGAGCTAGGAAGAAAACCACAGCTTTATTAAGTGATCCAGTTGATGAAATTGAGGTTGAAACCATCATCAGGGAGTCATTAACAGCATGTTTGAGATCATAATGTTGTTTTGAAGGAACAACCAAAACATCTTTGTTACTGGACAGCTAGAAATGCATCTGATTCAAGGAAAGTCACCTGCCACAGCAGGGCTGAACATCCCACTGCTGAGGAGGGCAGTGGCATCTGCTGAAGTTTAACAAAAAAGCCTGAGACAGTCCTAGCAGAAGTGGGTAAATCTCAGTTAATTCCTGTTTACAAAGAAAATGCAGAAACACCCTATTATCTACATCAAATCAAGGTGCCAAGTCCTTTGAAAAGAAACTTGCACGCTCTAATCTCACAGGAGCCGCGAGCAAGCTCTGGCTCACACCAACTTGTCTTTCCAACAGGCTGTGCTGAAGCAAGCTTTCTTAGAAAACCTGACTGCAGGTGGCATAGCCCCAATCCTCCCCACTGCCTCTCCCCTACCCACAGGGCAGAATAAACTCCCCCCCCTCTCCTTCCCAAACTACACAACTGCAATGTTGAACTGTAGCTGCAAAATGTTGACTGATGGGATCCTTGGGTTTGGTAAACCTGCCAGGTCCACTGACCTACAGCCTAGACCTCTCCTGCCTCAAGGGGACTGTCCCTGTGAAACAGGTAAATTGCAGGTGTGTGCTTTAGAGGGAACATAAGCAGAAGCCTAGCAGGAGTTGCTAGACTCCTCATCTCTTATTACACAGCTTTCAGCCTCTCAACACTCCCAGCAGAAGCAATTAATTTCTGGGACAAACAGAGCTATCCCTCTCCACAGATGTTTCCTCTTAGTTCTACTGGACTTGAGTCAATGAAAACGTGGCAGTATCTGCACAGCAACACGTGGAACTTTCCACCAGCCCAGATGGGAACAGGAGCATTCTCAGTTGAAGTCTCTTTTAAAAAATCTGCTATTTTGTTTGGAATAGAAGGGAGGGGTTAATGGGAGCTAAGAAAACAGAAATGGGCAGTATAGCCTTTAACATGCCTGAGAACCATAGTCTTAAAGATTTCTTGGCAGATATTGTATCAACTGGGAGAGCTGTAGGACCTTTTACCCCCTGTCAGAGCTTTGTTTATCCATTTGGACATGAGCTGGTTGCAGCAAACCTCCAGGGGCAGCTGAGACCAACTAGCAGCTCTATAATACTTTTGGCCAGGCTTATTATTTGTATCTCAGGGGTTGAAGCAGAACCAGTCTGAACTGGGGTCACACTCCATCCTGCTGCTTTTCCATGTCAACAGATGGGAAGCAATGAGTGTAGAACAAACAGGACCCCTTTAAGACCCCCAATTCATTCTGTGCCTGCCTACCCAGCTACAGAACACCTGAGGGAGGATGCACATAGTTAGGGGTGGCACTGCAGATAGTTGCACCACCTTAATACACAGTGTTGATCTGAGGAAGTGCTTGGCACCAAGTATTTTGTGACCAAGGTAGCCATTTTTGTACACACAGCACACAGCCTGGATCCCAGAGGGCTAAATATTTGCTATCCTTATTAAGAAGTGGAGAGCTAATGCACATGTATTCACCTCCACAGAGGTGTCAGTTAACACACTTGAAACACAGTGAGGTTTCTCCCACCACCACCTCTAGCTCTCATAAAAATAAATTTAAAATTAAAAGGATCTGGAAAGGAGACTAGAAGCAAATGATGTAACTTGCATAATGCTTGGAGATCCTTCAGATGGAAGGCTATATAGAAATACACTATTCATACATGTTACAAAATTCACCGCGAGTGTAACTCAGGGCAGCCTTTTGGTGTCCAACCACAAATCTGTAATAAAACAGGCAACAGCTGCTCAGAGAATGGCTGAGGTTCAAGACTTGCAATCTCATTTAGATTAACCATTTTCTGAAACATTAAACAATATACAATCAAACAAAAACTGTCTGTGCTAAGTCTAAGGTACTGCAAAAGTTTTTTCTCCTTTCCGTTTTCTTTTTTTTCTATATTTTTACAAATAGCTTTGCATGGCAAGGAATGAATCACAGCTACTGTAAAGCTGATGTTAGGTTAGTGTTTGGATCACACAGAATAACTCTCCGGAAGTGCTTAAAGATGGTATATGTACTCATTATCACTTCTTGGCTCTATTAGTATGTAGAACCATCACAACCTACCTAATCCATTACTTAAGGTACTGAAAAAATCCCAACTCTTCAAAATACAAATCTGGGGCATATTTTGAGGGACTTTTTTTTTTTAATTTTTTAACCCCCCTGCTTGTTATAGCAGTGACTACACATATCTGAAGTACACAGTGTTGCAGTCACCTTGAATGATTTTGTGCGCGAGCTCTAGGAAAAGGGCTGAAGAGATTTGGGGACCTTAAGTACTCCATATATTTCAGTATGATCATGATTATTAGTTTGAGCTGTAGTATATTCTGTCCGGTATCTACAGCTCTCCTCAGCAAAAGCCTTCCCCTTTTCCCCACCAAACATGTTACAGTCAAGAGAATGATCCTAATCAGATATTATGAAATTAAAACAGTAAATTCAGAAAACATTGCTTAAGTAAGAGCTAAATGTCTCCTGGATTATTGTAGCACTTTCGCCATAATGTTTATTTAAAATGATCCTCCTAACACTTACAGCTGAAATATCAACTTCTTAAAAATCTACTTCTTCCTTTGACTTCTTCCTATCCTGCTAAATAAATGGCTCTTACTCTCTGCTGGGTCAACCAATTGATGTAGGGAGGGAAGCCACTGCTTTAAACACCTGGTGATACAGCTCGATTGCATGTCTTATCTAGCATCTTCTGTCTTTTCCTGTGAAGGATCATTACTGACAGACACTGTGGTTTTCCATCTGAATTATCTAATTCTTAAAAATTAAATTCTTTTCCCTTCTACCTTAGCTGTGCCCCTTCTCCTTAGCCACCACGAGAAGTTGTGGTTAGGTTACTATTGTACCTGTTGGCAAAAGGGATACGTAGAGCTCTAGTGAGAAAAGAAATCTTGGCTTAAAATAAGAACTGGAAACTGGGGACTGTGTTGCATTTATAGTAAAATCTAATCACATTTTATTCAAAGAATAGTAAGAAAATTTGAAGGAAGACATCCATCGAGTGTTGTTCTCATTTGTGTTGCTCTGAGGACAATCCCATATATGCTCTAGCACACAGCAGCTGGTTACAGCAGTGGAACACATGCAACTTATACCAGTTACTCTTGAAAACAGACACAAGCACTTCCCACACAACTGCATCAATTGCTGCTGGTGTGCTTCATAGGTGCTGACATGGAAAACATCTCAAATTTGCTTATTCACATTTAACTGAGGCTTTCTTTATGCTTACCAACACTTAAAATGCCTCTTAGCCAGAAGGATAACTGTACTGAAACAAAAAGACCCCACCACGCTTCTTTTATATACAAAATGACAAGATTGTGCAATCAATTAAAAACAGTTTTGAACGTTTAATAAAAACTCATCCTAGAAAACCAACTTTTGGTCTTGAGGTCCCCAAATTCTCTTCTTCATCCAGGACCTTCTGAAGGGCTATGTGCAATGACTTGCCTACTCTTTGTCCCGTCTGCAATGGAAAGAAAGCAAAACAAATCTGAGACATATGCTTGTTACAGGAAGGCAACTCTTATGGAACACTTCCTTTTGACAAATATTTTCCCTCAGATGATTCATATACACCAGCTGGTATCATAAAAATATGCTTTTAATTAAGAAGAATAATGGTGGTGGAAGTTTCATTTTAATCTGATTAAGTTTTGGAAAAATGTACACATAAAGGCAGTGCTCTCATTCATCAGAGAAGCATTCCATGATCATTAATACCAGAGCTGTGCACCACTGGACCACTCAGGAATACAAATTAAATTCACATCAGCCAGAAGCACACATTCAAATTAGCCAGCACACACAGCATGAAGCCATATGCTAGCTGCCAGAGGACAGGAGATAGCTGACCAGCAAAGCAGACTGCTAATAGAAAGTTCAGTAAACTCCTCTGAATGTGTTCAGAATCAGCAGAATTAATTTAGACCAGGTCAACACCCTGTCCTGTAGCCCGAGAAGCCCAAAACGCACACTGGCTGCATCACCAAATCCGTCTGTCGGCAGACCCTTTGTATGATGCCCAATTCTGCACTGCCCAAGGACCTTCTTAAAGAAGTTGTTTACTTTACAGAAATAAATTCCAGCAGTGGAAAACCACCAGGATTAGCTCTGATACCAACCTCTACTCTTTGCACATGCGCAATTGTACTTTGGGAGCTACAGGACAGGGAAACACTGGGCAATGCTGAAATAAAGACCTTAAGGCAGTGGTGCCCATTACAGCTTTCCCAGGGTTTCTCTAAATGACCTGAAATACCAACTCCATACAGAGATGAAGAGAGACCACACGTCCCTAAAGAGCCAAAGGCAGATTATATTAAAATTAATTTATTAGCTCCTGGTCTATGCAGTGAAGCCTATGCCAGCCACAGAGCTGACCACAAAGCAGTCTTTCCCCCGTTGGTGACAATTGCTGAAACCATAGGTGTAGAGACCTTAAAATAAGATACATTTCTAATTGAAAAAAACATGTGACAGAACATGGCCTGTAGTACCAAAAGAAATTTGGGAAGAGCTTTGATGCAGCAGGATAGTTACCAATTTTACACACCATGAGTCATGTTAAATAAAGGGGGGCACAACACAAAAACTGCTACAGCTCTGCACTGGGACAAAGATCACAGCAGCAGTCCAGAGTCCTGAGAGATGGTGGACTTTCTGGTCCTTCTCCTCAAATGTAGGACAACATCACTCACACCAGGTCAAAGTGAATGGGAACTGTGCAGAGCTTTGATATTGACAAGACACTGTTGCCATCTGACTCCTGCTTGCCCCTAATGGAAGCCTAATGCTTGGCGACTGCCTAAAACTTTCACATGAAACTCCCTTCATAAGAGATAGGTCCTAGAATGTCTGTTCTCCACCAATCAGAGAAAGCTGAACATTCTCTGACTTGCAGACAAATCATTAGGGAACAAAGGTGTCAAACATGGGTTATGCAGCTCCTCTACTGGACATTCCAGGCCTTTATGTTTTTCTTGGTATCCTAATCAGGCTGCTGAGTTTAAGGCAGCGCCATACAGATAATCTCTGACCTCCCATAAAACATCTTGGTTTCTTTTAATCAGCTTTATCTCTCATTCCTTCAAACTGCTCAACACCCAATAGGGAAGACTTCTTCCAAAGGAAGTGAGAGATGGCACAAGTCACTGGGTGATCAGCTTAAGCTTTTAACCCTTTGCACCAGCAGGTAGGGACAAGTTCACCAATGCTCTCAGTGGAGTAGGATGGTTTGAAGATTTCCCATGGTTACCTTCCACATGCATCTTTGAGCAGTGAACATTACATAACCCCAAGCATAGCCTTTGGCTCCTACAGTGGAGCTGCAGAAGTTCACTTCCTATTTAGGGCTCAATGCAGAGTGAACTAGTGATCAAAATAGAGGCTCCAATCAAAGCCTGGTGCAGATAATTTGCTTAGAGGCTAGCTTCTCCAGGAATCTGTATCTGACTTAAGCACCAATCGCTTTAACAGCCCTAGACTCAAAACTTCAAGTGTTTTATAACATTTAGTTAGCATTGGATTCAAAAATCCATCAAGGAAGACACACCAGATGCTCACAGGAAGTTTGGCTTCTTTAGGATGCCAGATTAGACATAACACCTCTCTACCCAGATAAGGGGATAAGTGACATCTCTGAACACAAGTAAAAAGCCCACTGGTACCACAAGGATTACCACTCTAGATTGACCATGACACAGTCAAGTTCCACATACTCAGGCTGTAATTCCCACTTGAGACCAACTGTTGCCAAACTTGGCTCCAACTTCTGCATTCCTCACTAAAGACATGCTGAAATCAGTCCTGTATCTCTAGGAAACTGAGTCAGCTTGATGTAGTTTTCATTCTGACTTCCAAGATCAAAACTTATTTCTGTCTCATGCTGAAGGTCGAACCCAGGCATGAGAATTTACACTGGGCAACAGATTCAAGAGCCTGAAGAAAGACCTAAAATGGAATTCTTATGTGGATGTGAACAAAACCCAGATACTAGTATTTTTATGGAGTAGGGGCAGATCAGAAACTCAATAAAGAAGCAAAGAAAAACAACAGTAAAATGAGAACAGTAAGCTTATCATAAAACAAATGAGTTGTGCTAGAAGAGAACAACATGCACAGCAATTCAAAACACTATCTCTATTTTTATAGGGACTTTACCATGAAGTTTTGCTCTTTCAGTCTTTAAAACAAACAATAAGAGAGGTAATATGTTCTTCAAAAATAATCTCAAAGTTTATCAACTTAAGCTTTACTTACAGCAATAAAGCACTTGACTGAAACAAATATGAATATCATACATTTCAGGCATCTACAAGTTTTAGATAGCATCCATTCACATTAGATTCTGTTTCAAGGGAACTGTCTGTGACCTTCACCAAGTCCCATGTGCACCTAATCAAAGAACCAAGATCTCTGCTCTAGAAGTTCTTACTGCAGCTTTCCATATACCCAAGTTCCAGTTCATCCACTATCATCCAAGACAGTTAACTGTTCAAAAATCCTTACCTCCATCATTTCAAAAATGCTCTCAGGATCCAGGCTACCTTTTCCCACTTTCTTCATAGAAGTGAGGGCACCTTTACTGGTCACAGAAATAAGAAGGCCTGCCAAAGAACAGGCTTCCTCCTGAAGGGTAGCATCTACCACATGTCTATATCCAATCTGAAAGTCAGTGACAAAATAATGTATTAGTCTGTAGTCTTCTAAGCTCTTCCATCAAGAAGTTAAACTGAGTGGTAGCTTTGCTAGTTATCTACAGCCTGCCATCCTAATATCATGTGGCCTTTGAAAGTGATGAGAGACTGACTTGATAGCACAGTATTTAAACAGCCTTTGACCCCAAATCGTGTGTACACACACAACATAGATGAGACAAGACTCTTTCATATTGTTTTCCCCTCTACCATCCTTTCATCTATATGAAACTCCGTATTCTCCTTTCCCCCCAACTCCAAGCATGGACTTTACTCCCCTCCAGGTGAAAATTACACATCCTGAGACTCAGGTGAGCCCTCACTTCAGTAATGGCCTCTACTTTTTATGCAACTTACTTAAAAGAAATGCCAAACAAACTTTCAGGTAACTATGCAAATCATTAACAACTGCAGTGAAAAATACAGCATCCATAAAATCAACTGTGTTTGCTGTGTGCTATATATGGAAAACAAAAACCTGTTTGAAAGGAAAGGGACAGCATTGCACCCATGAAAGTGGAGTTCTGTCCCCAGATACTTGTCACTTAGCTCCAGGCAGATCACACAACCTCTGCACCTCACAATAATGGCCACTTGTTTTAAATATACTGAAGTATCTGCTGCTCTGGAAGTTAAGCAAGGAGTAGATAAAAATAATAAACAACTCTTCTGCATACAAGAAGATGCATTTTAAGAATACATCAAGTAGAAACCTACAGGTCAGAGGTGCAAAAACCCCCTTATTCAGTAAAATTCTTCTTAATTAGGAAGCCAAAGACAAACAAATATATACATAGTGGACACTGACCATTTCTGTAACACAAATTTTACCTCTAAGGAAAATATAAACAGCAAGTGAAATTAACAGAAACTGAAGTGTCTAGGTAGAAGGTCAGAAATTTGTCAGGCTTACTTTGCTTAGTGTGACAATACAGGGCACCTCATCTACATTAAGTCGAATACAATCATAAGGATCATCAGACAGCTCTATCTCTTTGGAGCCCTCTTCATCCTCCAGAACATGCACTTTGGGTATTCTGTGGAAACAATATGTGCAAAATCATTGCCAGAACAGGTAACAAATATACTTGTTATACAGTCACAACTCCAGGAAGTACCTTTTTCTCTAAATGAGGCAAAATGTTTAGGAAAAAAGTCCATAATGTGATCAAAATATTAACAACTCATTGCCTGAGACTAGGCAAGCATTGTAAGTGGGAAGCTATTTAGGAAAAGATCATCATATTTACATCACTCAAATTTTTAGAATCTGAGTTGGTTTTTACACTATTATATGGGGAGATTCTTTTGGAATTTGCACCAATCAGTTCTGAACAACTCTTTGTACATCTGCCTGGGTGTACAGGACAGAAATTGCCAAGACTGAATCCTTTAGTACTGTGGTTCCCAACCTTGCAGACAACAGTAAAGTTGTCAGAATTACAGCAATTGCATTGCTTGGCAAAGCTGTGACATCCATAGCAAATAGAAGTAGTAAAGCTGTTCAGGAAAGAACAACTCTAACTAAGGAGACTTGGGGTGAAGAGAAAAGATTACATTAGTAAAATCCTTTCTCTTTAGCAAAATGGGAAGATTGGCAAGATATTCTTGTTCTTTAAGGAGCCAGAAGACTCTATTGTTCTAAGGATAGATATACAAGGGATATAAGGACAGAGCAGGCATAAAACCCAGGCAGCAATCTAAGAAATGCTTTCCTCTCAGCTGTGAATGATCAGCTCTCTCACAAATGAGCTAGACAGGCTCCTTATACAATTTAGTAGAAGATGGTATCTCAAGCCACCGAGAACATCAGCATCTTATATACCCTTATTTACCCAGATGCCCACTAGGATGGAGTACTGACTGAGAGGCTTTGCATTAATGGCTAGTAAAACCCACACAGAACTCAACCATACTACCGCATTTGCACTTGAAAACAACATATTTCAAGACATGCCTAGACAGCTAACTTCAGTAACCACGATCTGTTTTTATATTACTACTTCTACAGTAGTGTTGTGTTTTATAACAAGACTCTGGAGGTTACATTCTTTTATGCCATCTGTAACAAATCTCTTCTTTTAAAAGCAGAGGAGGAGATAGGGACTGATTTAATGAACATTTCCCCCACCAACACAAAGTGATTTTTATTGATTCCTGGAAGAGTATTTTAGTTATCTGTGGCTAAGAGTCCTAGCAGCAAGTACTTCACAACAGCTAACCCTGCTCCAGTGACAACAAACTCCCCACATGCACACTGGCCTGAGCCAAGCCAAAGCTCAGACTGAGTAAGTGGAACAATTGTGATGTGTACTTTCTCCTGAAACGAAACTCAAAATGCTTTGCAGCTCATTAGAGATGCATCAAACCCTATTTTTAAGTTTAAAATATTCCATTAAAAGTTGATAGAGTAAACTCACAAGGTGACTAATCCTCAAACTCCCCAGGAGAATGGACAACACTGGACAACAGCCTAGTCAAGAAGTGTATGTGCCAGAGCAGTGTTCAAAAAACAAAGCAAGATTTCAGGAAAATCTGTGAGATTAAGCAATTTTTAACTCCATCCTAAAATAGCCATGAAACTAGAGCAACGTTTGGTCTGCAGGAAAAAGATGCCAGAATCAATACCTGAAAAATGCCTGCAAGGAGCTTTTTTGGCCAAGAACAGAGGAGAGAGGTGTAAATTACAACTGCTGCAAAGGCAAAAAGATCAGACACAAGGATCATAATTGCATAAAAGGGGCATATAGACACAAGAATTAGGCAAAGAGAATGTAGCACAAAGAACTTCCAGAACACCGGAGATTTCCTCTCACAGCTTGTGAAGTTTCATGTCTAGTACTAACTGTACATGCTTCCTTCGCAACTTTTATTTTTCTGTTTTGATTCCTGCAGCTAATCAGGGCAGAACTCTATACAGCAAGATTCAATCATGCAACAAACAATGCTCTTTTCTGTGTGCTTCAGTTCCAGATTTCACAACTGCAAAACCAGTTCCACTCTTGCAAGCAGGCATCAGTTCTGCCTCTGCCATGCCACCCAGCAAAAACCCATGGTATCTGCAAGCTGTTGCATTATGAACTCTGTTGGTTTTGTAACTTGCCTAGTTTCTGCAGCCTCAGTTGCAAGTAGGCACATTCCACTTCCAAGTTTAATGCCAAGTCCTGACACAGTAGCTACTTGTGTATTTTGCAGTATCTACTTCCATCATAGACAAATCCATCCTTAAACACCTTGGAAACATGGGTAAGAAGAAAGTTTGATATCTGCTATCTTTTGCACATGATCTTGATATAGTTTTTAGAACACAATGAACAATATAAAACTTCAAGGAGTAAACATTCCCCCTAAACCAGTCATATTGTCATCGTTCCATGCCTGAAGGGAACATGATGAGTCAGGTCAGGCATTCAAAGGATTTAAATCCCTTAAGTCTTGTGCAAAATTCCCTAAATCACAATTTTGGATTTACTTAGCCCTAAAGAAAAATGTGTCCACAGCTATTATAAAAATGCTTAGAGCAAGATTTTGAAGATGAAGCTGAGATTTTCAAATGCCTATCTGAATCTCTAAAACTCTGTAGCTTCAAAGAAAAAAACAGCAGGTTGAGCTCCCTGCTCTTTGTACCAAGGCTGCAGTCAGGGGTGGTAAAGATCTGAAAACACTTAGAACAAAAACCTGGTTGTAAACAAAGCCTGAAAAGCAAGTGAGAGTCAAAGGGAGGCATGTCAAACGAAGTTCTGAACAGTTAATCTGAAGCAATCTTCAAACTGACATCTTGTCGTGTTTGGACAATAATATTTCAGGGAGAATGGGCAGCTATGCTTAAACAACCTTGTGTCAATCCAAAGAAAACTAAGGTACTGAGGGAAAGGGAGAAGTATAGTGAATGAGGACAACAGGTTTTCACTTTGAATTTCACCTCCTGACTTTCTGAGATTGTATGAGATCAGACGTACTGGCATTCCCTGCTCAAATCAGTAAGACAGGGTTTTCACAGGTAAAAATTCAACAGGCTCTGCATTCTGCCATACTGTACCACATTTTGATATGATACCTGACTTCAACAAGACTCTGGATGTTTGCCCACAGATTAAAGATTATATAAATGACACAGTTGTCACAAGAATAAAAATAAAGCAGAACCATTAAAATAATGACACCCTCCGTGTTGCCCATGTTCCCAAAGCAACAGATTTTCTTTTTGTCATTTATTTAATTAATTACATTTTATATGATCTTCTCTCTTTATTCTTGTTGAAATAAGAAAAAAGATGTAGTTATCTTATAAATAAAGTATGTGCCTTGAATGTGCCAAACAACTCACATGGCAGTAACTGTTTTAACTATATGACTTTTGCATTCTGGCAGCTCACACACAGAAACAGAGGCATTTCCCCTCCCTTTAGTGTACTGCCAACTCCTTTGTGAGCCATTACATTTGTGACAGTATTTCTTAATGTTATAAAAACAATCAACTGTTAAAAGTTACTGCTGAGAGCTTGATTAACACTGGAAATTTCTCAGCAATATATACAAGCTGTAGTCTCAGATGGATTCTCCCCTTATCCCCTTTTGAAGTGTTTATAACCTGATATACTGCCTGTCTTGAAAAGCATATTTTCCTCTTCTTTTTGCACATACTTTTCCAGATCTAGTATTGCACATTGATAAATAAGCCAGAACTATACTAGTGACTTTAGCAGATCTCTAATTTAATGCTGAAGAACAATTTGAGATCCACTTTTAAAACTTTTATGCTCATAAGAGTCCAAGTTTTGCAGCTTTTCCAGCTATTTTTGCCATTAAAGTTTTTCAGCAAAGCCGTTCATTAGTTTTGTTTTCCTCAAGGGTGCTACAAAACTCTGTATTCCCTTTCACCTACAGATAAAGATAAAAACAATAGAAAAAATACTACTGGATCTTATCGTTAAAACACACACAGAGGACTTGTGCCATTTATTCTATTACATTTTATTTTTCCATTCTTTGAATGAAAATGCATGGGGCAAAGTTCTTTTAAAGACACCTTGTGTCCCTCTCCCTACAATCTCTACCATTTTTCCCCCTCTTAGTTTTAAAAAGAACTCTAGATTAACAGTCAATGAGAAAGAAAACAAAGTGGGAAATCAGGGCTATTTACAAACCAGTAGCCACATCAACAGAGTGCTTGGTATTCAGGATCATCATATGTCAGTAAAGACCTCTTATTTTAAAACTATCAGGAATCAACACAAAGGCCTCCAACGACTTGCAACAAAATCATAGGGTCAAGACAATTTTTTTCTGCATCTGGCTACAGAACAGGAGTGATATTGTGAGCCTGACTGTGCATACAATGCAATATGACATTAGAAACTGAATTAAAGCAACATTGGTTCATGTTCCTTGCATGCAAATGGACTACTTTGTAACCGAATTCAAGCTGCCTTGGGTATTTCATATTTAAATAATTAAGTATTAAAAATGCCTGGCTCACAGAGAGTACTTCTCTTCCATTTCCCAGGCCACTTCCACTCACATGAAATGAGATCTGTGCTTTACCTTGTGTTAAAGAGAGCTGCCTTCACCGCGATAGAGATTGCATCAAAGATGTTCCCACCACATTCCAATACCTGGGGAAGAAAAGAAGAATCTCTTTAAAAGAAAATCAGGCTAGTGCCTTTAAAGGAAGTCTTCATTTTACTTTAACATGAAAAGGAAGAAAATTAATAACCAGAACAGTTTTTTAAAAAACAGAGTTGTCTTTAAAGTCTATCTATGAAAAGAACCAGATAGGAAATTAAGATTTCAGCTAACTGCATTATACATGCAAAATAGAAGAGTTAATGCACTTCATAATAAAATTAATGATAAAATTTAATAATGGAAGCCGAAATGAAACCACTACTGTTCTTAATCTTCTTGCGCTAAGGCTCTGAACTAGAGTATAACCAGAATACTCTTTATAAACTCACCTCATTCATTCTTTAATGTTAAATCAAGCCAATCCATTTTCTATACTTTATTTCAAAGAGGAGTCTTTTTTTAAATATCAGCTGAACAAAACCAATTGGTACAATTGCTTTCAAAGAAGCAATGCCAATTGTCACCCAGAACACAGTGTGAAAAGGCAGTCATAGAAGGAACAGTTATGAAGGCACACCGTGATTTATTCTCGTGATGGAAAAGAGTCATCGTCAGGTTTGTCCTGCAGCTAAAAGTTATCTAAGGAAATCCTGATGTCCAATTCAAACAACAGCATAATCAACAAGTGTGTGGAGGGAGTTTAGTGTAGCTTCTTCCCATAAAGACTGGGAGAACAGCCAAAGAGAACAGTAGCTGTGCATACTAGGTAAAAAAGCAGGACTCCCATAACCACTAATACCTTCTGTAGGCTGCCAGACAACTCAGATCTGTATTTGGCCATGGCCTATTGTTAGTTCTCTGACAATCTCCACTCTCAGCTGCCAGTACTATTCTTTGAGAACACACACACACAGAGCAAGCATTTGAAACTATTTCAGCAAGAACATATGGATGCTTCTCCATGACATCAATCTATGCTGTATGATGAGAGCAAAACAAGTCTTGCAACACTGATTGCATTGATTGTTCCTCAAGATCTATTTAAAAATGAGATAAACTCCCATACTGGGAGCAAATCATAAATCAGATATTCTATAAAGACAGTTTCTTTTTATGAAGACAGACTGGATAGTGTAAAAGGAATAACAAAGAGTTGGGATAGAAAGCTAAATGCAAAGGTGATCAGATTATGTTCTTTGCAAACAGATGCTGGATACAGAGAGGTTAACTTGCCACTTTCAGTCATTATTGGATTTTACTGGATAACACAATAAGCCCCACAATACCTTTGTTATTAAAACACAATAATGGGATGTGCCTGCACTGTTGCTAGGGTTGTGTTCAGGCTGCTATTCTAAAGCCTTATCTGTATTACAGTGGTGCCTACAGGCTGGGAATAGCCTGTATCAAGCATGGTGCAACAATTCCTCCACAGTGAAATGAACCATCTTCTCAGCTGAAGCACCTTGTACTGAGATTCCCCCATTTACTTTTTTAGGACTAGGAAATTCTGCACAGCTGTGAGTTATGGGAAGCAAAGGAGTCTCTAGAAAGGACTGCTTTTAACTTACTGGCATGCAAATAAAAAAGTTACTGGCAAAAACTGATGAAACATTGTAGACCTTGCCTTATTCAAAGAAGCTTTTCCCTCAAAAGGAGAGATTCCTAACTTCTGTTTTCATTTTTTTCCAAACTAGGGGTGGGGGAATAGAAAACATGAGGAAATCCTCTGAGAGGTGCTCAGTAGTGAATTGCTAAAATTTCAACAGAACTAATGCACCCCCTCCTCCCGCAGACACACAATCTACTGCGACTGAGTAGGAAAACAGAAGAGATTGCACACCCTGATTCTCCTTGCTCAGCACAGCAGCCTGCTGGGGCAAATTATGTGGAGAAGGCTATACATGTATCAAAAACACACTCAAAAGCTAAAGGGTAAGAACAGGCTTACAGTTTTGCAGTACTGTGTATCTACACACTCACAAGATGCTGTTTGGAAGGGGATGCCCTTATAGGATTGAGATTTAAAAGGCCAAGGTATACATTCTGGACCTTAGACACATATTTCTGTGTGTCCATAGGTCTGCATCTTTGTGCTGTGTATGGTTGAAGTTAGTTTCTTTCCAGTCTGACTGTACACAATTCTAACATGTTCCAAGTATACCGACCACTAGAAAATATTGGAGAGATGCTTTTAATCAATAAGCTGCATGACTCTGCAAAACACACTATTTCTTTTTTGAGCTTGCATATGTCAAATTTTGTTTACACACAGGAGCTGAATACAGATGCTTCAATCAAAGTGCACACAGGTAAATTACACAGCAATGGAGTATTTCCAGGATTGTAAATTCTTCCTGGGTTTTTGTCTTTCAGAATGACAGTACCTTCCCACCTGACCACAAGGTACCAGTATTTTCAGGCTTACAACAGATTTAAGGCTTATTTTCCCTCCAACTTAACTACATAAACACCAGAGTAAACAACTTCCAGGAATTCTGAAGGAAAATATCACCCAAAGGACTCTCAATGAGCATTGTTATTATAGTTAGAATCTCTCTCCCTCAACTGATGAATAATATGAGCTGCACCTCATATTAGCCCAAGTATCATACTTCCACATGTACCATTGAAGTAGAATTCTGTAGGAATGATACAGTAAGAGCAGCTTCAGGAAGATCTGTAGGTATCCAGCACCTAAAACAAGTATACTCTATCACATGTGATATACATGGCTTCCATTTGGAAAAGGAAATATCAGAAATACCTCAAAAATGTGAAAGTACAAAGGCCTAGGGTGGAAAAAAAAAGAAGGGGGACACACAATAAGAGACAAATGTTAATAGAATCTTGTTCTAACTGTACCAGCAGCTCTTCCATGGCTCACACATTAAAGCCCTGCAGAATAGACATTAGAAAGACAAGTTTAGTCGTAATTATGAACCTGCAACAGGTTCTTTATTGGCACTGTAAAAAAAGCTAAATGGAAAATTCCTCAAACATCACAGGCCCTGATGTTTGCAGTTCGGGTACAACTAGTAGCATAAAAAGACCAAGGCTGTTTTTCTCTGTAGCTGTGGGCAATCAACAAACCTGTCCAGAAGGAAACAAATAACGACCAGTTACATGTCATACAGAAGCTATACGGAACTACTCCTGCAGCAGTCAGCTTTATGAAAGTCTTTGTTTATGCAGTGTTAAGCAGTAAATTGCTTAAATAAGCACAGCATTTAATATTCTGTACCTCTGCCTGTAATTGCCTAGTAACTAAATGCCCTAGTGTGATTTTGCAGAACTAGCACTTTATTCTCTATTAAACTATGCCAAGCCCCAGTAAGCTGGTGACAAGCTGTTAAAGCACTCAGCAGTGGTACATATTTGATCATTCTGTATGTGGCCTGTTGCAGTATATACCATACCTACTATAATTAGGCTAATGCTACAGCTTTTTAAACACCTTACAGAATTTTCATGTTTATTTAGGTCGTAGTCTAAATGTTCCTTTTTTGTTTAACAAAACTTTGTATTTAATTTTTCTGGCCATATGGATTAACATTTTTCAAATCACTTTATAGACACTAATGGATTCTTGTGTGTAAGATCCCTCAACATATTTTCACTTCCAGATTTGATAAACAGAAACTCAACTTTTGACCAATAAGAACTGGAAATAATGTTCAGAAGAGTCTGACTTGCAGACTTCTATTCAATTCCCATGACAGCGTCCTTTAAATACAGCATAGTTTGGAAATGGAGCAGGGGCATGCATGAGATCTGTATGCATAAAATTCAGTTTCCATTTTTTAATAGGAACAAATATTCAGCTTATCTTCTACATTAAATACATGTATGCAACTTTCATCAGAAAGTATCTAGGTCAAACGTAACTTTTTCCAGAAAAGTTCCTATTCTACTTTACTGAATTAGTACTGATAACAGTGTGAAGAAGCAGACAGGATGGACAGTTATGTTAGGGCTAACTTACATCTACACTAAACTTACATTCATTAAAACAATAAATTTGCTGCTATGTCTACCTTAATAAAACATTTACCCTCTTTAGTGGCAATTTCCTTGTCAGTACAAGGTCACTGATTTTTATCTGAGACAGATTTGGAGTATTCAGTGTTTTATATGCTCTGCAGTGGAGCAGCAGCATCAAGAAGAATAGAAAAAAAGCTGGAAGTAGTGATTAACTGTTATAAGTAGGTTCACAAGAAAATGGACATCCACGCTGTGAAGCATTATATCACAATATGGGAAGATTTATGTGAAAATACAAAAGGTTACGCTAAGTCAGTCACTGCCTTGAAAAACATCCTTGAATCTTAGTTTTCATTTCCTTACTTACCAATACATCAATATAGAGAACCCAGCAGTGCTCCCTGGGATTAATACAAAGTGATTTCAAGTCTACACTGTTCTCGCAGCTAAATACTCTGTAGAGTGTATTTGCTATATCTATGCCAAGCTCTTCTCCTCCTCGGCCTTCAAATTCAGGAGTAGCACTTGAAGAACTAGATAAAGAGAAAAAAAATACTTTCACTTCTGAAGCAGTCAATACCCAAGGAACATTTCTTAATTATAAAGTATTAAAATCATCTATGGATTTATTTATATAATAATAAGCACCATATCTAAAAATAAATTATTTACGTTTTGCATAAGAAAACACCTTGATGCACATAATATCCCGACATTTTGCTACAAATACTGATGCTAATTAAATGACACAACTATCTTCAGTTCCCAAGTTACAACATTAAAGTCAGTGAATTCTGTTAGGGATTATTTCTTAAGCACTGTCATCTTCCATCACCTCAACCTTTCACAAAATAAAAAAGTGAGAGAAATCTGTACCAAGTTCAGAACAGCTAACAAGACTGCCTGGTAAGAGTTGAATGTTAAATTATTAAGAGAGTGGCTGAGAAAGATGTGATGATATGGCAAGTAAAATACATATTTCTTTTCAAGTAACAAGACTGCCTGACCTTAATTGGTTATTTCTTTACTGAATGTACTCTCTGCTATCAAGCCCCTTACAGAAAGCAGCTCATTATTGTCAGCAGCTGCAGCTTATGGAGAAGAGCAACTGAAGAACATATTTTCCTGAAGGGATCTGACAGAAGTGTGTGGTCTTCACTTCCCTGATTCCAATATAACAAACTTCATTTATGAGCAGTCATGCAAGAAAGTCCTTGGGTGCCAGGGCCTCATAGAGAGCTCAGAACAGATTTCTAACAATAAATGAAAACAGGCCTACAACAAAAAAAAAAAAGAACAAAAAAAAGAACACCAGAACAAACCAACCAACCAAAAGACCACAAACAAATAAATCCCAAACAAAATGCCTCACCTCCAAAACACAATAAAATAGAAATGTCCAGAGATGCATATACTGCAAAATAATGAACAAAGATTCTGAACCCAACCCCTGACTTACAGCGAGGGCAAGAGTATCCTCAAGCACTGCACCCACAGCACACACTGCAGATCTTACTTTATAATAAACGAGTCAGACCTCACCCAAATTAATCTCTCATTGCAAAACATAGGAAAGGAAGTGGTTCCACAGAAGTGGTTCTGGTATGTTTGAAATCTGTAACAGCAAAGCCATGTATTATCCTGGCTGGGCACCTCCCAATGCTAATTTCTAGTGCGTGTTCTGTGTCTGTATGATGATACAAAATCTTAGCACTTCTAACAAGGACACCAGGAGTACAGACATACAGCAGAAAACTAAGTATTGTAATATGATCCCTTCACCTTTAAAAAAAAAACAACTAAAGATTTGCATTATCTAGGCATTAACTTAACCCTCAAGTAAGCTGTATCAACAATACTGCAGAACCTCTACTTTCACCTCCTATTATTCTTACCTATAAGAATTACCTCACAGTGATTCTCCAAACTTGTTGTTTTGCAAAGTTGATAAAAACTCAGAATGCCAGGAAGAGCTACTGTATTTTATAGAAGTTAATTCCTGTTACTATAAACAAACAGCACTATACATGCTTAAAAAAACCAAAGAAAAACATTACTGCCAATTAAGCACTGACCTGTGCTTCCACAATACATTTGCCAGACGAATAAGCACTGCAAGCGTGACAAAGTATAATTCACAGTTGCATTAATATTAGATGCCAATTTTATACGATAGGATCATATCTAAGTATAACTCAGTGCTGAGTCAGGTCTCCAGGTTGTATTACACAAGCACTTATCCATGGAAGCAGCTTTTATGCAAGTTAACTAGATCATTCTATTTAAAGCATTATGATCCCTATGATAGGCTGAAAATAATTGCGCAAAATTCAATCTATGCCTCATTATTATTTACAAAGTTTTATCAAATGTATTTTTTTAAGTGGATGCTTTCTTTGACAGTCAGTAGGAAGAACATAAGACTCAATTGCAATATCATTGTACATTACATTGCATCTTAATTCCATTATTATTTTAACACTTCAGTTTCTTCCAATCGAAGTGAAATGAAGAAGTTAGCAGGGTACTATTATAACATCTATAAGGTAAATACTGCCACCTAATGCCCACAAAGTATTGCAGTATTTACACTGGGCTAAATTTGAAAAGGGCTTGTCTAACACCCTTTCAAAGGAAAATGCCAAAAACCATTTTTTATGGCACATGCAAAGACCACAGACTCCCAAACAAGACTATCAAAATCATTTCAGTGTCACATTGCATAACAATCAAGACTCCTCCTAACGCATACTATCTCTATCATAGATCTCTACTGCATTTCACAACTCTTCCTGTTACCAGTCAAAACCTCTCTCTCACACTAGTTAAGCACTTTCTACCCACTGCTTGAGCCATGAATATTCTATAATCTACAGATGTCCAGACTTGGGCAAATTTATTCCTAATTAAACAAACAATCTAATTCATTCAAGGAATTCAGATGTCTACTTCTTTTGGTGTTATTTCTTACAGTTTGACAATGATAAATCAGAACAGCCCCAAAATTCAAATGTGAGAAAAGCAGATATAGCAGTGTTTCCACATCAATGGCCAGGATGAATGTTTTCTCCAGTGATGGTGGGCAGTGATGATACTACATAAGACATGGACTTATTCTATGCTAATTAATTTCTCGTATCACAAATCAGTGCCCCAAAAATCATCCTTTATGGAAACTCACATTAAAGACTGTCTCAAAATGGGACTAAGTGTGCTTCTCAGATTTTAGGTACAGCACTCAAGAGCAGAATAAAGAGAAATAGAATTTTGAGGCAGAGAATTATATACGTGATCCAGCAAGTGATTATTTTCATCAGTAAAAGAAACTATGAAGGTTTCGGGAAATTAGCATTTTAACATAGTAATCACTGCAGTCTGAGTTTTTATAATCTGTTTCAACAACATAAAAGCCAAGTAGAACATGCAGGAACTTCACCAGTGTATCAAATTATGCTCAGTTACTACCACCCAGTGGCAGTCTGGAAAAGCATCAGGGTACTGACAGCTCACTTCCCTTTACAGGAAACAAGCAGCCTCCACTGCACATTTTGTCTTTTGGAGCTTTCTGGAGGCTAGAGAACACCTTTACTGCAGCATAAACATGTGAGAAGGCCGTGCTGTCACAGAAATTAACTACCTACTGTCTGAGCTGACAAGATCCGTCTCACACAGTATTGATGCACATCTCCCTCCCATCTTATGAAACAGAGATTAAGTCAGAAAATGCAACCTAGCATTAATCTAAAGAGTTCAAGTTTTTCTAACATGTATTTACATATGCAAGAAGTGTCACAGAATTGCACATGGACACAGACCACTTGTAAGGAAACACCCCTGCTGCCTGTGGACTTTCTTCATATAGAAACCATGAGAAAAAATAATGCATGCACTATTTAACATATTTCAAACAAGAGTTTTATAAAGCAGTCACACTCAGACCCTCCCTATAGAAAAAATAATGCATGCACTATTTAGCATATTTCAAACAAGAGTTTTTTAAAGCAGTCACACTCAGACCCTCCCTAACAGCAGGACCACATTCAAGACCGTCTTCCCATCTGATATTTTTTGAACAGTAATCACAGACAAAACACTAATTCATAGGCAAGTCTTTCCCTCAGCAAAGCATAAGTTTCCAGTTAATACATCGCGATGTACAGAGGCAGCCTTAGACAATGCTGCACAACGTGATGTACAAATGTCAAGGCAGATATAGCCAGTTAGGTCAGAAAGATTATCAGAGATACACTTACTCAGTAGCTCTCATACCTTAGCTTTACCAATGGTATATTGGTTTAATGTCAGAGCAGCAACATTTTTTGTTTTTAATAAAAACAAAAAGAAAGGTCACTCGCAAAACACCTAACTTGGCAGCGCCAAGGCTTTTATGAGAGGTTTCTAAAGCACACTGCTTCATAAAGAACAAGTTTAAGAAGTCTGCAGCACATCGATATTGTCACTGAGATGTCACTATGCTACCTCAGAGCAACCCTCAGGATTTTTCTAGCTTCCTTCATAATTTAAGCACTATGAAGACTGTAAGGATAAACAATAGTTCATTTGTGGCAAAAAAGCAAGGAATATGATTAAAAACAAATAAGATAACTGAATTTTCTATGTAACTTTTGCATCTGAAGTTTACACTGGGGTTTTTTCTTTCTTTAAGCAAATGGATTTGCACAAAACACACTTCAAACTTTTTCCACTGCTTTCATAGACAAAGCAAGCAAACCTTTACGTACAGTTAAAGAATAATCTGTATCAGTCAATTCTTTTCTTCTGGAACACTTACTTTTTTTGAAAGAGATTTTCTCTATTCTGCCATTGTAAAAACAGCCACTGACATTGCAGTCATGAAGTCGTGTTAAGTGCATGTGTAATCCAACCATTACTCTTTGCAATCTGCAGTGATGCTATGCAATTTGGGATTGTTTTATTTAACCTGATTTCATTCTCTAACTCCTATTGATTTGCTTATTTTGGATCTGCAGAACGAGTAGAAAGTTTCTGAACACTCACCCCTACAGAAACAATAAAATAACTAGTCTCTACTACTTAGACCCCTACAGGAGGTTAGCGGAATGAAGGTATAAACTTCTGAAGAATGGTAAAATCTGATTAGTCATTTACTCTAAATATTCGATCAATTTCCTTATTTTCCCAAATACTAACCAGTCAACAAAGAATTCCAGGTAACCTTCATCTGGTTTCTCCAACTTCGGTGTCCCCATTTCAGCTTTTATACCTACCAAGATATCAGTGTGCCCCTGTTAAAACAAAAACATATCACACAACAGGAATTGTAGTCACAGAACTACTTGTTTAATTTGAATGTCTACAGTAAGCTGCCATTTCCGCCTTCCAGTTATCTGATCATTCTATCAGAGATAATGTAAACCCACATTTTAAAATGTTTTTTAAATGCTTTTTTAAAAAAGAAAGGTTTTAGAAGGACAATGTTAAGTCTAAGAAGATTCTTCAAATAATTACCATACATACTAGCTTTCTCTAGGTTAAAAATACACTCAATATCCAAGAATACTTCTGTCATTTTGGTCCTGGAAACAGCTCTTCCTGCAGAACCTTTATAATACTGCACATGCCAGAAGTAATTTTGCTTCCCTCTAAAGTAATAAACTATTTTTTTTCTAAGGATTAGGCACAACAGCAATTGCAGCTTCCAAGATTAAATGTTAGGTAAATTCAGACCAAAGGCTGTCCAGGTACTTCACAGTAAATCCAGCTCTGCTTGATTAATTTTTTTCATCATGATGATGGTGGTTAAGCCAGCCAAACAGAATTATATATCCTGCAATTATTTCCTTAACCCATAGTTTCCATTACTGTTATACACAGACACAAAAATACCTTTGGCTTACCTTAAAACTAGTCACATAAACAAGAAATTTCATCAGCAAGGTACATGATCCCTAAAAGATTTACCTACCAGCTTTACTCTTGCAGATCCACTTGTGTTTGACACAACATCTGTTTCTACTTCTGCACATCTGTAGTCTTCACAGCCACGACCGTCTACCCGAAGGTCCTCCTAAGCATGACAATCAATATATTGTTCTTAATGGAACCAGTAATGAAAAGTTAAAAAAACCAAACAAGTATACCAAACACAGCAGTAAAAAAGCTATAAAAGGAAAAGCTCATAGTTTCATCATGAACTTAAGTCACTTAAGAGTACAACAGAACCAATGGCACTTTTCCATTTATATCTCACTTCTCTAGAGCTTGCAACAAGCTCTCTGCAGGCAGACAGAAACTCCTGCTCTAAGTCCCTCCAATTCAAAGCTTCAGAACTGCAAAGGTCTTGGCTTTAAATGGTACTTTATTTACGACAACCCAGGCCTTTCCTGGGACACAAAGTTCTGTACTTCTATATCAGTAATTAGGACCCCCAAGACAAAAAATAACCCACCAGCCTTCCAAATGCTTTCACCTGTTTTTACTTCAAAACAAGGTATTATGCATCCTCTGACAATATATGGCTCAAACACATAAAACCAGGTTGATTTTCAGTAAAATACAATCCTTTTATCTTTGGCATTTCTCTCCACAAACCCTTCACTTTTCCTCCTTGGTCCACTCATCTTCCTTAGCTCAGTGACAGGCTAAAGCTTGGGAAACAGCAAAAACTCGGGAAGGAAAAGGGAAGGGGAGGGGAAGGAAAAGGGGAGGGGAAGGAAAAGGGAAAGGGAAGGAAAAGAGGGGGAAGGAAAAGGGAAAGGGAAAGAAAAGTGAGGGAAGGAAAAGGGGAAGAGAAAGAAGGGGGGGAAGAAAATGGGAGGGGAAGGAAAAGGGGAAGGTAAAGGGGAAAGAAACAAATCCAAGTCCTGCTCTCAGCCTGCTTTCCGTTCTGAGTTTATCCAACTCTCCATGCCTCTTTGTCCAGTCAAGTGGGCAGAGCATTTCTGGCTGTGCCTATTTGAGCAGGCAGTGTGATGCAGTAGGAGCAAACCCCAAGAGTGAGGGATGTTTTGGAGGTTTCAGCTTGGGCTAGCTCTGGTCTGGTCCCATTGGTCAGCTACATATCTGTTAGCAGTCAGAGCAGAGCCGATGC
>NW_008683091.1:0-11395 GCF_000695815.1 Acanthisitta chloris
GTTATAGTTTACATGAAGGAGGTTCTGGAAAAAGACTTCTCTTATTGATTTTCTCTTGTTCAATTACTCTTGGGTTCTCTGCCTCACATTCATGGAGTAGCATGAAAAGGCTTCAGACCAAGTGAACTAGAAGAGATATCTTCCAAGAGGCCTTCAGAGAGGCTGAGGTGAAACATTTGAATCAACAGAAAAAAATGGACCAGAAATACTCCTCCTAGACCCAGAACTGTTACCTCTTCTCCCCGCAGTATTGCCACTCTTTAGATCACAGGGTTATTTCAGACTCCTCCTAACTGCACATTGCTCTGCAAATCTTTGCCACCTACAATAGATTGCACAGCTACACTGGAGCTTAGACCAGGAGTGTCAGTGGTGTAGGGCCCAAGCTTCTCAGTGGCTTAAACCCTCAAATTCATTGGCTCATTAAGATCTTCTGTGGGCCCGAAAAGGAAAGCAAGATGACCTCCTTTATCATCTTTATCCTGTAAGATAGCAATGAAAGAATACTGCTTAAACATTAGCAACCATATAGGACAAACAAAGGTTTGCATAAACTGAAGCATTCCACTACCTGCATCATCTATCACAATTAGTGTTAAACATCCTAATTTTGTAATTAAATCCCACACAAAGGCATATATCCAAGCAAAGAGCAATATCTATAGCCTCTTCCCCTCCCTCCTACCACCACTTACAGAGAAAACAATTTGGTGCTATAAATGCAACTAGACAGCCCACACCCGAATGTGGCAGCAGTTGAGGTGCCTGCACCTTGCCACCCTGGAGCAGCTGGACACAGGCTGCCTGAGATCTGGAGTCAGCATGACGTGAGGTCCAGTGCTGCAGAAGGTTTGAACCAAGGTGCTCAATAAAACACACGTTGCTTGCTTGCAACTGGACAACAGGCCCCTTTGTATCAGAGGGCAGTGAGAGAAAAATAAAACCATTATTTTCAGTGACAGAAAAACAAAAAATGGAGAGTTTGAAAGGGTTTTGCTTGTGGTGCACCAATATAAAAATATTGGTGTCAAAGTGAACATCATTGTTTCAAAGCCTCCATACCAAACTGTCTCCTCCTCTCACCCCATGAAAACTTTTAGCACCTAAAGCTTAATGTGTTTTCCCTCTTAACATTTAGGTTAAGCAAACCCACTGATTGTTTTCCCTGTCACAGCCAGTTACCAGGGAGATACAAATGAAGGCAGAGTGATGAAACCTGGCACAATAATTCCAGCTATGACATAGATTGTGCACCCTTAGATTAGTTATTGAATTGATTAGTTACAAAGAGAAATCCTGTTTTCCTTCTGCAGCAATACATGCAAATCAGAGCAGGCAGCTGGTGACATCAAAAGGCCTGACCAACACATCTGATTTTCTCCTTGCATCTGCATAAGTTCACCAATTCAGATTTATATTGTTCTGGAGCAGAGAATAATCAAAGCCAGGGTGCACTATCTGAGTGAGGGCAGAAAATGGCAGCAACCTTAATCTTTATAAAAAAATCAGTCAAACAGAGCTTTAATGTAGTCTTGATGTTTTATCCAAATCTGCTATTGTATAATGATAGATGCATGGCAGGTAAGATAGCTTGAAAGCAGGGAAGAGATAATTGAAATACACATGTAAACTATTAGGCTATTACTCCCTGTGGGGCAGGCAGGGGGAGCAGCAGCAGGATGACTTCCAGGTGGAGCTTCTGGAGCCTGAACTGTCCAATTGCACCAGCCCTGGGTGGGAGCACATAGTAAGGGAGTAGAAGAGAACAATACCCCTCATTTATTGATTAAAAAAAAACAACCCAAAACCTAAACAAAACCCCACAAAAAAAAGAAGCTGCAGATGCACACAGTACAACTACAGATAAGAGCTATGACACAGCAGTAGGTCAATAAACCAAAACCTAAACAAAACCCCACAAAAAAAAGAAGCTGCAGATGCACACAGTACAACTACAGATAAGAGCTATGACACAGCAGTAGGTCAGGTCCTGGATAGGATCCTGTAGCAACAGGCTGTTTTCCTTTAGGTGTACTGGTAGTGGCAGGAGGCAGAGAGAAGGAAGGTGGCAGGAGCAAGGGAGGTACAAGGGTCTAGCAGAAACAGCATTAGCCATGTCCTGACCTGGGCTAAATACAGATTGCAAGCTTTCCAAATGAAAGCAACTCCAAGGTTGATGTAGTCCAAATAACATCAGCACTGCACACATTGCACACACACACACACACACACATGCCCCATTGAAACATGAAGCACACAAACTGAGCCAAACAGGTTGTGTGTTGGTAATGCTGGTCTGCTGAAAGGAGCCTTCAGGGTGACAGTACGCAGAAACAAAACAACCGGTAAAATTTATGCAGGGGTCTAATGACTTCTCAATAACCATATGAGTGAAAAAACACCTCTAAAATCCTAAGTGCATCTTCTACTCTAATACATCTGTGGATTCAGCCCCAATACTTCATTTTTGCCCACACAATTAACTTAGTCTGATATGTGAGGACAGGAACTTCAGAAGTCATCCCATGCAAAGCTAAGGAAATAACTGGACAGCTGACCAGTTTGCAGGGAACTATTTGGCATGGATTAGCTTATGTGTCTAACTATTAGAAGTGATAGAAAATAAGACTGCATCTTTTTATATTGAGATAAATATCAGAGCTGTCCTTAGAAGGCAAAGAATAGTTATTGCAAGAAATAAAGTTGGAATGTTTCATATAAACACGCAGATGCATAAATGGTGAACTTGTAAAACTGTGTGCTTGTGCAATGTTATAGAAAGCAATAAAGCAGACATAATTAATCTTAGTTATAAATGCACAAAAAGCCCACACATTTACCCGCCAGCCACAGCATATGGTCTGCTCACAGTTGTGATCTCCTCCCCCATGCCTCTTGTTGAAGTGGATTTTGTTCCATCCTTCCCCACCATCCCCGGTCACTTCCCCTAAAACACAGATAGATGGTTGAACTCTTTCAAACAGTCATTCCAGAATAATGTCAAATTTATTTCTGCTTTACATTCTGAATAGAAAATAAAGTTGAGTAACACCACAAGTGATGACATCAGCTTTAATACAACCTCAAATTTAGATTATATATAAAACATTTCTTCAACAATTCCCCAAACCATTGGTATCTTTCCTGGCCTCCAATTGCAATATGTTTGCCAAAAAAAGATACACTTCTTATAACACATAGCATTGAGAAAGTGAGTTCTGGAGATCTTTGTTCTGGTGATAGTTTGGAGCTGTATACTGCATAAAGCCCCTGCACAAGAGACTGAAACACTATGACCTAAGCTGTCACCTGCTCCTGTCTCCCAGCACAGAACTTTGATGCTGATCTCTGAAACTCCTTTTCCATCCCACACCTCAACTTTTTCCCACCCTTCAGAGAGCAGCTAAATGCAAAGTCATGGCAGATTTCCTGACTCTTTTCAGTGCTCAGGGACTTCTGAATGCTGTGCAAGGTGTGTGTCCTGTAGGGGCTGTTTCCATTACAAGCAGGCAACACACTGCCAGGACAGCAGAGACAGCAGAAGATCCATTCCACAGTGCATCTCAGGATGAGTCATTCAAGCAGGTCTTTTCTGAGGTCCCCTGAAACATTTAACCTGAAGATGTTCTATATTTATAGCATCAAAGTATTTTCATCAAGACCTGTGCTATTTGATGTGCACATGGTTCTCATTAGTAAGGAATGGTTTGGGCTTTATGAAGAGATTAACTTTGGTGAACTTGTTCATTGGGTAAAAAACAACTTTCAGATGCAGAACTCCTGTGATCCTTACTTATCCAGGATGATTTTATGATATGAAATAAACCAGTTGCAAAATCAGTCTTGCTTCTTGCAAACTCTGGGAGTGAACAGCAATAAAGGGCATATTCATCAAAGGTTAGTGCTCAGAGTGAAGGAGTCCATATGGCTTTAGACAGGAGGTGGAGGGGGAGAAACAAAGGAGGGGGAAGAAGGGGAAAATTTCACTGTGGCCAAAAGCTATGAGAGCCAATGAATATTTGAACAAGAATATTGTACCAGGAAGCCTGAATGCTATTTCCAGAGATAAGTCCAACAGACAGTAATTTTGTCAAATGTTAAAGAGAGAGAGTAGGACTCTTAATACATCTGGTACTGCATTTACAGTGCTCACAAGAGTGGTCAAAGAAGTCAAGATGAGCATAAAAATTAAACAACAAAAAATCCTGAAAGTCAAAATTGGGGAGATTTCATTTCAAAATATTTTGATCTCATTATTTGTGTATTTCACACAGCTAATCTTCAGGAGCTGCTAAATATTGCATTGTTGCAAGACCCAGAACAAAACACTATAGCAAATTTATTCCAAGCAGGAAGAGCTTTACTGAACTGAAAGGTTTCCCCAGCTATTCCAAAGTCATGTAGTCCATACCTTGAACAAGTGTTGAGAGCCTCCCACTACAGAAAAAGGAATTTTAAAATTCTGGATATTTGTAGTCTTAAAAAGAACTACTCCATTTCACAAAAATGAAGTGCACAGGCAAAATGAAAGAGAAATTTGTGTTGATTCAACATAAATATAAAGAAATATTTCTAAGTAGAAGGGGGAAGGACCTCAGGAAGAAATGACTGTTTCTTGTCAGCCAAGGATAAGGAAAAATAGAAGACAAACACAAAAGGAGACTTTAGCCCCTCTCTCTGTGGACTTTATCACCCATTTCTGTGAGAGCTGCTCAGCACTCATAGCTAGTATCTCTGAAACACCACTGGAGATTGTCTCCACTTTGCCAGCAGCCTGATACAATCCGGGCTGCTTGGCAGAATCTGGGGATTAAGTGAGCGAATGGACCAGTGCCCCAAGTGCCTGACCCAAGGTATCACACTGCAGTTTAGCTGGCATTCACACCAGACCTGCCTTTGCCCCATATATCACAGAGAGAAGAAAAATTGCTTAAAGTGTCAGTATCATCAAGAGATTTATAAACGGTGAGGTTTAGTTACAGCAGATTGAATTCATGTCTGCATCTTATCAAATCCGGGCCAAATTATGCCACAGATCTCAAGTTTAAGGCAAGGCACATAGAACAGGCAAGCTATTCATTTGCATCCAGGACTCAAAGAAAAGGGCCAGATGTGGGAGGTAAGGTGAAGTATCATTTAACGATAGATGTTAAATCCAGGTCTTAAAGTGTGCCAAGGGAAAAAACCCAAGTGAACAAACCCATCTGTTGTTGTTGGTTAATTCAATTACAGCCCCACCTCAACACAGAAGAAATTACAGTGTGCTGCACAGCTTTTCCCCATGATGGAGCCGACTGTATCCCTGAGCTTCCCCAAGAGGTAAGGGGGAATGTGTTATGCAACTAAAAGCTCTGAGATAGCTGAACATATTTTCTCCTTACCAGCACACACTGTACAACCAAGACAAAGTTTAAGTTGGCAGAACCAGTATACAGAAAAGCTTGCAACACACTATCAGATTTCCCACAGCTTCTTTACACTTCCTCATGCTGAAGCAGAATGAAAGTTATTCTAAAGACAGAGAAAATGTCAGTTTAAAATATTCCTGTGAGAATTTGGCACTAGTTATCTTGCCTAGTGTATTCACTGTAAATTAATTAGCTCTTCTACAGACACATTTTCTATTTATAACACTTTCCTCTGTGATACTGATGCTGACTTCTTCCTGCCTAAATATTAGATGCCATCTGTGGGTTCCTTGTTGTTTCACCCACAAGTCAAAGAAACAAACCACAACAGAAAGCACTGCTATCAGTGCATTCAGAAACAGAGCTGATGGTATATTTTGAATTTGACAATATAAAATGGGCAACATGTATATATATAAAAATAAAAAATGAATATCTATAGAAATGTATAGAATTAAAAAAAACTCCACACAAACAAAATTATACAAGTAGCAGGCCTGGTCTTCTGAGGAAAAAAGAATGCTGGCTTACTGTCCTCCCAACATGGAAGGCTTCCCATGCCACAGTCATAGGGAGGTGTTCATGTCCTTGATCTTTACCTTCCACTAAAGTAACCATTAAGAAACTGAACACAAGGTCTGGCTGCAACAGTCACTGGAGAAACACCCCATGCAAGCTTTCAGCACTCTGAACCAAACTGGAGAATAGAACAACATTGATGAATCTTACAATTGAAAAGAAAAAATAAAATTAACGTTCTCACCAAAGCCTGTGGGGAAACAGTATTTCCTGTCTTTTCCACCCAAGTCTTTGCTTTCTGTCCTCCAATCTCACACCAGCTGCAGCCTTTGGCCATCCTTGAGAAACAGGGCTGTGCAGATTCACAGCACCCAGTCTGATAGCAATTCTTCCAACCCCCTCCTCCTGGCTGTGCATCTCTCCCAGCCCACCCATCAGCCTTGGGGCAGCATTCCATGGAAAATAGGGAGTCACCAGAGGAAAGCAGCACTACCAGGCACCTGAGGGCACTCACCAGACTGAACAGTTTTTGTCGCTCTCCCTTGTCTGCAGCAGCTCTCCTTTACCTCCAGGGGACCAGGCCAGGAATGATGAATTCTGGTTATAAATAATTAGATTATATACTCTGTGATATTTTATAATTTCATTTTTATTGTGGACAGCGTCCTCCTAGATGGGATAAATAAAGACAATAATAATAAGCTGTTCCACAGCTTAGTCTGGAAAGTTTTTGGTGGGTGGGTTGTAGTTTGGGCTTTTAAAAGTATTTTTCTTTAATTTCTCTTAAAAGACATAGGACTCTAGAATGATTATTACAAGCTCCTATGATTTCTAATAGCATGTCTGCAAAAAGGTGCTAGGAAGACATAGATATTTTAAGGTCTTTTTCAGCTTTGCCACTCCCTTTCTCTTATAGTAACAAGCAGGTGTTCTACAGTACTTTCAGAAAGAAATCTTAAAGGACTGTGAAATTATAATGTTACTATGCACAGGAAAGGAAAATAAGTTGTGGAAATCCACACAACAGACAATATCCAAGCCAGTAAACTTCACATACTCTTCACTGGTCTGCTCTGTCTCTTTAAGGGCTTCAATTTATTAATAACATGCAGAACAAATACAGGTTATGGGGAAAAAATTAGAGAAAATACTGTAAATCTTTGCTTTAATCCCAAGAGACAGAGCTGCCCTCTCATAATAAATTTCTTGTAATATCCTACAGATAAATTACATTTGAATTTACACACACAAAAAAAAAGGCTCTTCAGCTGGGAATAGGTAGCTGGTATGCTTCAGATGGAAGCCTGAAACAGCTACACAAAATTCCTGTCCCTCCTCCCCCAAGAATCTAATTTAGTGCTATCATTAGAAATATGTTGAATAAGAGTTTTGCTCCCTCTAAAAAAAGATTATTTTTTTTTAAATCAGTCTTAGTTATTGGAAGGTAAATAGCTCATGAGAGGATACACAGGAGGGGGTCAGGGGAAAAAAAGGCCAAGAAGTCTTTGAGGACAGGAAAAATCCGTGTGAAAGGGATGCACCTGAAGAACATATATTTCTCTGCAGTGACTTGCAGACTCCAGAGAGTGAAGAACCCTGCATGATGCATCCAAGAAATTGTTGCTCAAGTAACTGCAGAGATAAGCATTATGCACTGAATAGAGTATGAAGAAGCTATAGAGGAAAAACTATGCTCAGTTTAACAATATTTTTCTTTCTCTAGATATAGTATGATAGAAAGGGAAAACTTATTGCCTTCATGAATCTTATCAGCATTTATTAGTGCATGGTATATAAGGACACATATATTTCACACATTCAAGATGAGTGAAAGCATCCCTCTACCACAGACATTTTCCCTTTGGTGTGCAGGATGGGGACATGCATTAGCACAGTCCAATTACTTAGCAAATATTTCTCTATGATGTAACTCTATGATTTCTCTATGATATTTTCCTAGATCTTTGTACAGGACCCAGATTTATTTCATTTGGTGTTGCATATAACCAAAACTAAAACCCAGTGCCCAGACTCAGTTATCTGACCTCACTTCCATGAATATTGATCAATTTTCTTCATCACATTCTTATCCCTGTTTCTGATTTAGACCTAGACAGAAATACAAATATATACACCTTGGGCACCTTGGAAAACAACTGATATGTTTTCCTCCCAGTGACTCACAATACCAATTTGCAGTTATGATCAGTTTATCAACTTGGCTAGCACATTACGAAGATCACTAGTAAGTTAGTAGTTGTATCTGTTTTTCTCTTTACAAAACAGGGGAAATGTTAACAAACTTAGTTATAGTGTTTAATAATTCCTCAACCCTGCTTTCAGAGATTACTATCCTTACACCAGCTAGAGGCAAAGAAATCTCCATCTGCAGATTCCATGTCCTTCAGTAACATTTTAAACACAGATTTAATTTTTTTTAAGTGAAGCCAACTGGTACCGCTGAAAAAAAATCTTCAACTGCTTAGGACTGTGAAATGACTTATTAAATGATTGCTGAGACTTTAAACAATCACATTCCAGAGCCATTATAAGACTAAGAAGCAATTTCTGAAAGTCTTTAAAGCTTTAGTGCTCTTTGTGTCTGTAACAAGTGCTTAGACGCCACAGCTTTAGCTGAATTTACACACTTCCTAATACATTTAAGTTCGTCGGATTTATACAGGGTCAGCATAAGATGTTCTTGGCCAAATGCCTTCTAACCCTTGCACATGCAGACTCCAATAGTAGAAGAAAATGAAAGTGGGATACAGTCCTGGGATTTGTTTTCCACTAATACAACTGGTCATCTCCTCTTATGCAAGTTTAAGCAGAAAGTAAAGCAATGATTAAATAAGACCCAAGTTAAAAGCAATGCGAACTTCAGAGGGCAGGAAAGACAGGGGAGGGAGAAGGAAATGTGATACAAATGAAAAAATAAGTGTTTGACAGAAGGAAAAAACCCAAACCAAACAGTCAAAAGCAGAGGCATGAAAACCCAAAAAGAGGCACACACATACAAGAGGAAACAGAAAAAAAAATGAAAGAAACACATACAAACAAAATATCAAATCAATAGATATGAAAACAAGTACTGGGGTTTTGCATCTTCTATTTACACAAATAAGAGATGCAGTAGGAGCCAGGGGAAAATGAAGTACTGAATTCCTCCCCATTATGAAGTTTGTAACATGAATCTCGTAGTAGAATGAACATACTGGTGTTACTTACTGGTATTAGGCTTTTTTTTATCATTGTTTTAAGGGTTCTTTCTAGGGAAAAAAGTTTCATCATGAGAACAGACCCAGTAATTACATACAGGTCTTTGCCCTTCTCAGTGATGAAGTACCAGCCATGCTGAGACTCAGCTTGGTGTGTGTCTAGCACAACATCAAAACGGAATGAGCACCCATCAGGTCTCCTAGAAGTCCTTTGTTACGACAGCACTAAGCACGAATAAGAGGGAGATGATGGATCTGAGCAACTATTCTTTTGACATTTATGGTAAAGGTTCTTCCAGAAACAGTTTATATCCAGGCAACTACTCTTACCAGTGCCCATACCTTCCTAATCAAATCAGAAAGATTGAGTCATTAGGGTCAGTGACCAGCCACAAAATGATTAAAGACAGTAATCAAGAAATTGAAACTAATTAGTACATAAGCCTATTAAAATGGCTTAGAAATAAATTACTTCTACATGAATTTATGTCCAGAGGTTCAATTTTGAAAAGTAATAGAAGTTTCAGAAATTGGTAGGTACAAATCCCAGTATTCCCTAGAAAAGTAAAGCCCACTGGATTTCACTGTGACACAGCAGAATACAGAGAAAAAGTGCATGACTCCAAGTCAGCATTTTGAGGTGAATAAGCAGATTTTGAAGGATCAAATGTTACAAGGCTTGAGCAATTTTACACAGACTTCATGGTTAACTCATCTGCATGGGAGTAAGACTGTATCTTTAAACACCCAACTTCAAGAAATTTTACTCCTAAATACAAAAGCAATAAAAGTTTTCAGAAGTTCTGAGAAGCTAATGGGGAAAAACTGGAGAACAAGTAATGTCTATCAATTTGTGGTTGTTGGAAAACCTCGAAGTCTGAGATTTTGGTTTATGTGAACACCCAGAATCTGAGGTACCCTCTTGGGCTTATGCAGAACTGAATGATGTGCCAGTAGATTTCTAGCCTTTTCTAATGCAAATACTGCAAATGCAACCCTTAATCATTACATTTTAGCATGTTTGTATTTATTCTTCATTAAAACCAAGAAACAGAAATGAGAATAATAATTAGAAGCTAGAGAGAACAGAAAAACATCATCCAACTATTTTAGATGTTAAGTTCAATTCTGATTTCACTTAAGAAAAGGATTTTGACTTGTTTTTATTAGGATCATGAAATCAAAGATATTTATACATTCACTATATAAGTTATGCATGTGCATAGGCAAAGTGCTTTTGGAGACAACACTTCTAGGAACTGTGAAATTAAGCACATTATTCTTTCCATCGCCAAGGTTTTCTTGCTATCCCAGTCTGTATTGCAAGCTGCCAATACATTTTAGGAAACACATTTCCTTGCCTCTTAGATGATCTTACTTCAAAGTATGCTTACAGATTTTTCTCGTGGGAACAAGTAGCATCACAACATGCATAACTGACTAACCACATAATCAAGAGTAATAATATAGCAAGTATTTTTTAACTTCAAAATTAATGGTTTGATGATTATAGTCAAAACAAAGGGAGAATTAATCCTTTGTTTTATCTTTTAACCATAGCTATGCTACTCCAGTCCTTTGCATTTTCATATGTTTCTTTGGCTGCAGCATCATCCTGTTTTGCAGATAAAGGAGTTTGCTTTCCTATTCTATAATGCAAATATATCTACCCGATACCTACTAAAAACCACCTCTTCACATGCAGAAAGAGGCTAACTCCTAAGATTAATTATACTGTTTTTCTTTCAACTTGGAAGGCTTTACAAAAAAGGGCTTAAAAAGAGTGAAAGCAGCATCCTCACTGGAAGCGTGAGGGAGCAAAGGCACTCCTACTCATCATGCAAGAAGAAACTACTCCAAGAAAAGATGTGCCAAGAACATTATACTTAGTTATGTGAATGCCACGTGTGCTCTGGCCATCTTTTCTTCTTGCAAACACCGTTAAGGATAGTAATTGTGGGTGTGTGTTTTGTTTGCTGTTTGGAGAGGTTTTTGATTTATTCCTTTTTTTCAAAAAGGTGGTTTGTTGGAATGACTACCCCTCTGCAACTCTGTCATCTCACATACAGCTGAGGGTGTATGGAATATTGACACTGTAGTCGTCTGTCAGACATTGTGATTTCAACTGAATGAGCTTAGTTTTTTAAAACAGACTACTTTCCATAGAAGGTTTTATTTAATTTCATTTTTAAAGTGTACACTTCAAAACTCCAATGCAGAAAAATATGTCTCAAAGAGACACCCTGGCAA
>NW_008683091.1:11418-27659 GCF_000695815.1 Acanthisitta chloris
TACCACATTGTCCTTTAGAAAGTTAAGCAACAGTCACATATTTTAGCTTTTGTTTCTTTTCAAACTTTTCTCCTTTCTTTCTTACATTAGTTCTCAGTATTTTTCATATGCTTAGTCTTGCTTCGGCTTGTTCGCTCATTCTCTATGCCTTCTTTATCCAGTCTTTCTCCTACAAAATCACAGTGATTCTTTCAGAACTATGGCTGCAGCAGTTGCCTTGTTATCTCTCTGATGGCCCTCCTCCAGTCATTGACTTGTTCTGGGGCAAATGCTGAGGCTCAGTACAAAAAGAACCATGTGGTTCATATTAAATGACCTTAGATATCAAAAAATTACTTTTCAGCCATAGTGGACTATTCTAGCCACAAAAGTATAAAGCAGTGTAAGCAGCAGCTGCAGAGTTTATTCAAGGCTTGTAGAGGATTACATCTGTATCATTGTCTGAAGTGAGCACACCACAGGGGTTCAGTTCCTTTGGCCTGAGGCACATTGGAGAAGGCAACTTCAGCTTTGGTCAGAGTAAGGATAGGAGCACATCTGGGCTAAGGAGCAAGGAGGCACCGCTGTGCCCTGCCAACGTCTTCAATAGATCACGGGGCCCTGAACTCATCTTTGTAGGTGCCTGTGCACACTGGTATGGGTGACACTCAGGTCAGTGGTATTAAAGACTGAGACCACTTAAAATTTGTCAGTAAGAGGATTTCTGCAAGCACATCATGAACCACACAGGACAGCATGCAACTCTGCCTGCTATCTGACACAGGAAAGAGTTACATGCATAAAAGTTACATGCATAGCACATTTCTCAGAAGCATGTCTGGCAGTAGTTCAGTTTGAGCCTGTTATATTTCTAAATATGTGTGTTTCTTGAGGTTTGGCTACCAAATTTTGTGCTCTAATTATCATAGCTTCCTGGTGTTCTCTAGCCCCTGAGAGATACATTCACTGGATGTATTGTGCTTTTTGCAGTAATAGCAGCTGCTGATAGTCACCTGGATGTATTCATCAGGGTAGAGCTTCTCAACACTATTTCAATCATTTATGCAGGAAAATCAGTACTAAGCAATTGCAAATTCTTCTTCTACTTCTCACTTACATTAGGTCTTCAGTCATTCTCAAGGTTACAGTGCTGTAAAGATATGTAAGTCTATTGCTTGTTAGCATTAAAAATGTTAATTTGGCTCTACTATAAAACAAACCCAATCCTAAAAAGGAAAAAAACCCAAATCCCAAAATAATTAAAAATATCATATTAAACTAGTTACAACAAATTTCCCAGGTAATGAAGAAGGTATGTTCCTTCATTTCCACCTCTATCATTAGTTACAGATGTTGAATTTTAAAATATTTTTCCATGATCATGGACTATACACCCTGGGAAAACAAATATCTGGGGGAGGGAAAGGAATTTGCTGAGGAACATTTCTCCAACAGTAGTTTTTTTCATCCATTGATTTACAAGCCACTGATTTACAAGCTGTGAATGAATAGTAGCCTTCAACAACAGGAAACCATGCCATTGAGAAACCCTATAGCGTCAGGTGGAGCCTGGAGACAAGCCTGTCTGCTAGCAGGGAAATTCACTCCAGGAGCCCCCTGTAATCAGAGCTGTTAGCCAGAAGGAAATGTCTTCAGTACTCTTACATGGCTCTTAATCAGATACTGACAGAATCCCTTTGATCAGTGCATTTTCAAAATGAGGGGAACTGCAGTTTGCAGTATGTCTACACAGATTTCACAGCCAGTTCCCAATGTGCACAGTCAGAGGAATTACTCTGACTTCACCCTCTGCTCTCCTTTTCTTTTGCTGTCTCAGAAGACGGAGTCAGAGGCTTAGAAATTAGCAACACAGAGCACCACAGATGCTTATTAACTTTGCAGTCACTTTGCAGCAAGGAGGCAACCTTCCCTTGTGTGTCTCGTAGCATTTACGGCCTTGGGGATGGGGTAGCAGGAGAGAAAACACACTTGGTTAGCTATTTCTGAAGGCTCCAGGCTCATGGGGAACCAAGACTGGAGAATCAGACTAAACCAGTCCCACATAAAATTATCATGGCCTACATAATTTTGTAAGGAAAGTATTACCGAAGATTAAGGCCCTATATTCAGGAAAGTTACTTCAGAATGAATTACATTAATCAACTACTAAGAATTAGGTATGTAATAACTTATGTTAGCTTCATACAGAAGTGTATAATGAAAAATGCTGCAACATTTGATGTAAGAAGACAAGCAAAGTGAGGCAGCTAGTGACAGTCCCTGTTCATCTCATTGCAGTGGCATTCTGCAACATGAAAGCTGGCACTCCCCAGGAATAATTTCTTCGATCATAGGAGTAATTTGGGAAACCAAAAAGGCTTGTATGCTTTTATTGCTTGAAGAAACGGCCTCTGTTTCTAATAAGATGAAGACCACAACAAGAGATTCCACACATTACAGAAGTTAAAGACTGAAAGAACAGAAGACTGATGGTGGGGAGTAGGGAGACAGTGTTAGGTGCCATTCCACTAAAAGAATGCTGTGAGCAGAGCAAACATCAAGAAAAACAGGAATATATTAATCAGGCAGTCATTCCTCATCCTCTTACATCACCTGGTTGTACCCTGGTACAGCAGGGGGCAAAGCAGTGGGTGATCATACATAGCATATGCAGTGAACTGTGTAGCACATATGGTATATACATTGCAGAAACATAAGATAAAAGCTCACCTGCTGTTCTGTGGCTTTCTTAATAGAGTGCCTATGCACCACCCGGAGAATTAAGAGCTGAGTAACAGCTTTAACTCTAGATTCCCTCACCTCTATGTCAGAATGCTTTTCTTGTTTAATTTACGCACTTATTAAGACATTGAGGAAATGAAGGAAATGAAGAATGCCATATTAAGACAGAGTGTAAGTTAAATGGAGCAAAGGAGCCTTCTCAATTATATTCAGTCATATTACATAGTAAAAGATACCTCACAACACAAAACACATATAGGATATTTATTCCATAGCAGACGAACTCTGTAATAACAATAGCAATAATTATATGTATTTTTAAAAAGACATATGGCTCAAGAAGGTGAAAGAATACTGGCACTGCTGTTCACGAATACATCAAGTAGTCAAATGAGATAAAAACTAGCATTCAAATGCCCTGGATGGCTGCACACCTTTTATGATGAAGAGAAGAAAATATTAGAACATCTGAAAAGTGGTTTGAGTTTGATACTGCATCTGTTTGCAGTGTATACATATTACATTAGGCATACAATAATTAGTTTGGATATTGGCAGTGCACAGCAAACTCACAGCATTTTATGACTGAGATCCCACCTCAGGCTTATTGCTCGCTTCTTTCTCCTCTGACTGTATATAGAAGGAGACAGGATAAAGTATTACACACCAGATTCATCCTACATAATTTTTTGTGCCCCAGCTAAGAAAATAGTTTGTTAAAAGTCAGCAGTAGTTCCATATCAAGACCTGGACCATATGTGAAACTTGAAATTTCATTGGTTCTTAGTTTTGGTAATTTTCCTGGACTTCCCCACCACCACTACCACCACCCAGTATAAAAGGCATATCACATGATCCTGGGTTTCTACTGAATTCATTTTAGATTTTCCATCATGCATAAAGTTGACTTATCATGGGTCCACATGATATTGCTTCCTTCTAAGTAATCATTTCTCTCTTTCAGGCTAATTCTGCCATCCATCTATTCTAACCTTGTAATATATAAATTCTCAAAACCAGATTTCCTACTATTTCATGCATTATTCCATGATATCTGAAGAACATTAACAGGCTCTAAGAATGGTCATCTGTTTCTGGGTTTTATTCCTTACTAAAGAAGTTTTACCATTATTGTCAATCTTCGTAGCCAAAAAAAAATAAAATTATGAGCTATCACAACACACAAAGTAATTTTGCCCTTGAATTTGTATTTCACACAGTCTCATTCATCCATCTATTGCCTCTGTTAAAAAAACCCAAATAACAAACATGAAAGAAAAAAAACATCAAAGAAAAAGGTCAGGGTGGGATAAAGAGATTCAACATATGCTCAATAAGTCTGTGCTGTCGCTAAGCGTAACACTTCATCAGGAAGTTGCATCTTACTGCTCTGCACTAAACTATAGGAGTGCCCATCCTTTGTGTTAGAATCATAGAATCATAGAATTTTGGGATTGGAATGCACCTTACAGACCATGTAGTCCCAACGCCCCCTGCCATGGGCAGGGACACCTCCTCACTAGATCAGGTTGCTTAAGGCCTCATCCAGCCTGGCTTTGAACACCTCAAGGGTGGGGGCAGCCACCACTTCCCTGGGCAACCTGTGCCAGTGTCTCACCACCTTTATAGCAAAAAACATTTTTTTCACATCTAACCTAGACTTTCCCTCCTTCAGTTTGAACCCATTACCTCTTGTCCTATCACTGCAGTTCCTAACAAAGAGTCCCTCTCTGGATCCCTTGTAGGCCCTTCAGATATTGAAAAGTTGCTATGAGGTCTCCATGCAGTCTTTTCTTCTCCAGGCTGAACCCAACTTCCACAGCCTGTCTTCATAGGGGCGGTGCTTCAGTCCTCTTTATCAACTTTGTGGCCTCCTCTAGACTTGCTCCAACAGTTCCATGTCCTTCTTGTGTTGAGGACACCAGAACTGCACATAGTATTCTAGGTGGGGTCTCACAAGAGCAGATTAGAGGGAAAAAAATCACCTCTTTTGACCTGTTGCCACACTCCTTTTGATGCAGCCCAGGATTGGATTGGCTTTCTGGGCTGCTGGCACACACTGTTGGCTTATGGTGAGCTTCTCATCCACTGTCATGTTCTAACAGAAGAGACCAATTCCTGGAAATAATTCTTGGGTTTGCATTAGTGTCTACCTGTCTCCACCTCCCTGCTGAATTCTTAAACCACTCTAGAACATATGCTTCTCAGTACCCAGGAACAGAAGTAGGTGACCAAGCAGCCTGACCCACAGTGGACAAACATTCAGAACTAAGTGTTACTCAGTAGGACTAAGAGGATACTGGGAACTGGATAGAAGTGTTAAAATCCAGAGCTTCAACCCATTGTGGGACTCTGTTTCTTCATTATTTTGATTCTTAATCCCAATCTTATGTTAAACCTTTTCATAAAATGAAAAGCTGAAGAAAATAAAGCTTTTTTTTTTTTTTTCTCTCCCAAAAGATACGTGCTCATTCCACAGTGAAGTGTTCTCCTTCATCTTACCATGACACCTTTTGTTTTCTTATCTGCAATATAGACAGGAACTTTGAGAATGCATGACCATTTCAAAGAAAATTGAGACCAATGCGTCACATAAGAAAGATACACCAGCACATGGATATCTTCCCTCCCAATGGCCATTATACTGTATCTTTTATTTCAGCAAAATGTTTTGTGTCATGAAGGGAATCAAGGCAAATGGTGGAGAGGGAAGCTTTTATTAAAGTCTTTAAGCATCTGGGCTCCTCCTTCTTAACCAAAAGACAGCTGATGCAAATGAAACAAAAGAAAGTAACATTAATGAGCCCAAATATGGCTTCAGTGAGTTTGGTTAGCCTAGACTTCCATGCCTGTCCTGACACTTCTCAAGCTGAAGTGTCTTGAGAAGACAGCAAAGCATGGAAGTGGAAATCCTTCCGAGCTGTTGTATGACGGATGTCAAATGTTAGGATGTTGTTGTCCTTGTGGATGTTTATACATATACATTTTTAAAGCAAAACATAAACAAGTGAAACCACTGTGTAAGCCTAGACACAAGAGCAACCTTGTGTGCTAGCCCATAGATTGAAAGCAGATGTAGGACTTGGTAATTAGGCCTGATCCAAGCTGCATGAAGTGCATGAAAGCAGTTGTTTTGGAAATGAAGGGAGGGACTAGGATAATGTAAACACAATTTGTCTTTTTGCTGAACATGGCAACAGATTAAAGAAAATGCAAGCAAATTAATCATGTGGAAAAAATAAAAGAGAAAATCTTCAAGGAGGGCACTTACACACTATCATCCTTCAAAAATGAAATGTTTAAGTGTTGCTGTTTCAGAGATTGTATTCTCATTATGTCGATATGCAACCTGATCAAAAAGCTCAACTATTTTAGGAAGTTCTATAGTTATTGAACACATGTCTCTAAAAATACATAATTAAAGTGGTTGTGAATTCATCAGGAAGAGAATACTGATAGCTGACCAATTCAGTCAACGAGACTCCTGCTTCACTTAATGGAACTCCTACCTCTCAGCATTTGGATCAAGACCTTCTGCTTGGGGAAAATCGAATACTGGTAAAATGTTTTGCAGATGAATGACACCAATACAAAATCATGCTTGGAAGAAGACACTGTAGATGTATCATATAATTTCATAAAAGTTTCTGTTGGTTTTGGCTTTACAAAGAATTGAAACACTTCCACCCTCTGCCCAAAGGATTGAAGTGTGACTGCATATCAACAGCACATTCGTAGGTTGCTCCAATATCCTTTTGAGGTGTATTGGACTCTCTGAATGTTGGATCTAATTATTAAGACTCCTACAACATTCCCACCTGAATGTGAAATTTCTTCGTTTATCTCACTGCAGCCTACTAAATGCTGTCAATCACACACAGTACATAAGCACATTTTATTAAACAATGAAAATGTTGCATTAAACACTGAAGTTATATGGGAAAAAATCCATTACTTACAGTATAATCACACAGATTAAAAAAATCCAATTTTTTCTTTGAGAAAGAAGATCTGATATTTATTAAGTGCCTGTAGCTATACTGAGGGTATCAGTATTATAAACATTCACTATTCTTAATCTTTGCTTACCATTTTTCATAACTCACATAACTCAAAATGTTGCCATTACATGGAAGCAGAATTTTAGTATTAGGTATTAGGTATTCCAAAAGCCAAAGCATCACTAAAGACCTACACTCCTCTAGGATTAAACACATATATTCCCACCATACCTACTTTCCTAACAGCAGTTATGCCTCTCTGTCTCCAGTTTTTCTCCCATCTAGTATATAAAAAGCAGACTGGAATAGTTCCAGTCTATTGTTTGATACAAGTTGTGTCACATTGTGCAACCACTATGTATGCAAACACAGTACTCCAGGTTTTTACACCAAACTCCAGTTAAGAGGGGAGAAGGGTCTCAAAATCCCCTCAGAACACCAGCATTGTACCAACAGTGCTCAGCACAAAGGTTTGCCAGCAATATTTTGTGTAAGCAAGTGACTGAGGTATGCTTTTTTTAAGGGAATTGCCCTAATAGGCTTTGAAAGAGGTTTAAACAATGTACTTAAAGTAATTACAAAGGCATATGAGTTTCTAGTAGCAAATGAGTACATATAAAAAACCTCCAATAGAAGTGCTCTTTCTCTTCTCCATGCCCTGGGTGTTGTCACTTCTGTCTGGGATCTAGTTGCTTTAGAGCATGGATCACATATCCTTATCTGTACTTAGAGTGGTTTGGAGGAAAAGGCTCTTTGAGTGGAACCTTCAAGAGCAAACAGTACAAATATTCCTCTTCTGTGTCACACCAGCTGTTTGCAGCATCCTGCACCATAAAACTTCACAGGGATTTTTACTACGGCCACAGACGCAGAGTGTTTAGACAAAATGGAAAAAGGCTGAAGAGCCCCATATCTAAAGCTAGCTTTCCTGGAACATCACTAGTAATTAGTTTTACTGATGTGGTTTAGGGTTGGGTTTTGGGGTTATTTTTGCTTGGCTGAATATTATAGAGCTTAATAGTATCAGGCTGAAAGGAAATACATAAAAGCACTTGCATCACTGCAGAGCAGAAGAATGAATTTTTTTTTCCTTTGGTTCTACCTACATTTAGAATGGATTAATATGAGGTTGCTATCCTGAAGAGGGTGACGGGATCTTACATTTTTTGCTCCATAACATTCCATATTAACAAAAAAAATCACAACAGCTCCAACACCATTCTATTAGAATTTTAAAACAGATAATGAGCTAAATATTTCCTTTGTTTCAGATGATTAAATACACTTTAGTGACTGGTGTAGCTTTACCTTGAATGATAGAGCAGAGCATGGCTCAGCAAAAGTAAATCTCACAAGAGGAAACGCTAAGGAGGATTTTTCAGGGGGTTTCCTTAGCATGAAGGTGATGCGACCAAGCAGCACATGGCTGTCCAACTTACAAAGGCTCTTCCACAGTCATCATCAACCCTTAACTAACTCTGGCTTCTGAACTACTTACATATTGATTTACAGAAAGCACATGTATAGCACTACTCACAAAAGCAAAGGGAGTTGTTTTTTAGTGGGTTTAGTGTTGTTTGTTCTAATGGCTCTTACTGTTTAACCCCCAAGTCTACAGCAGCAGAAGCAGTAAAATCAGGAAACTCTAACCAATTTTGTGTTCCTCACAGTGAAAAAGATTACTGCAGCATCAGAGGCAGTGAAGCCAAAAGCACAACAGCTCAAACTGATAGGAAAAAACCATTTGGGAAATCTCAGAAGTTTGGCAGGAAAAAAAAAAGAGGCAAAAAAAAAGTTGTTTATTTTGAACAGAGTGACATTAAATTCCAATTTAAAGGCAATTCAGAAATAACTGCAACCATATCAAATTAGTCAGCTAGTGGTGTATGGAAACACATGAACCCTCTCTCAAACCACGGATTCACACCGCTCAGCCTGTTCCCCACAAGCACACACCCTTTGGACCATGTAACCCTAGAATGACTGCTTTAAAGGAAACTCAATGCCTTGTGCCACCTTGAGAGGTTCTGCTCTCAGGTTAGAGGAACCTCTGTGGCTATGGTGGGGCTATCCCTTTCCTGGCAAGGAGGGCCCAAGCAGCAAGTCATCTTCTCTGATGCTTCATAGCAACATCCTTACCACTTCCTATGAGCGACTCTGGCCACACTTACTGACAGAGTTAGCAGAGCTCAGTATACCTACTCAATATAATAATACCAGAGTCATAAAGGCAGGCAGTCATTTTCTTTCTGCTTCTCAGAGAAGAAAACTAGGGAGGGGGGAAAAATGTTCAGTGTCCAAATTTCATTTCACTAATTTGTTTCCATGTCACTGACATTTCACTTTCTCAAAGAAAAAGACCTTACACCAACCCACCAAAACCAAAGCAGCCTACAATTGAAGTTTTTATTTTTAGTATTTTGTAAAGTACAAGTAGTTCTTAACTTATTGTAGGTATAAAGTATCTAAGGTTATGCTGAACCAGTTTCTAAATTATATTGAGATTTTTTCCATATTCAATTACAAATTGCTGACATTGAGGTTTTTTCCATATTCAATTACAAATTGCTATTTTCTCAATCCATATTTCTAGCTCTTGAAGGAGTGGCTCCAGGCTGGGCAGCCAGTGCCACCAGAAAACCAAGATTAGCTTCATAAGATGTCACTATCCTGCAGAAACCTTCCCAGCAGGCTGGGAGATCTGTAAGCAACAAGGGTATACCAATGCAGTTCAAATGAATCAAAAGAGTTTCAAAATATGTCTTCAAGAAGTTCAGCTATCACAAGTCTGCTCTAGCATTTAGATAGGCCTTTTCACTCATAGATGGTTAATCAATAATCTAATACATAACACTATTTTTTTTCATCTCTAATCAGTTCACATTTGCTGAAATGTAAAGAAAGTTACCCTTAAACTCTCCTCTCCCTCTCAGGATGGATGCTGTTCTCCTAATGTTTCAGTAAGAACAAAAGCAGTGGCACAGGGTGGCAACAGAAGGGGATCTCCTCTGCTCCTTCAACCACACACTGCTGACAGGGGGAGATCTAAAACTTAAGGTTTAGACTTCTGTCTAAAGTCCTAAAGATCTTTACAGTCCTCAGGTATTTCTCATCCCCAGGATCAATTCCCATTGCAACCAGCCAATGGCCAGATACGAAACACCTGTTATATTGTCTGGATCTCGTTTCAAGAGAGCAAAACACACTAGAAAAAAACAAGTTTCTTTTTCTTCACAGACCAAACGTGTAAGGTCTGTAAGCTGAATTTAGTAGCAGCACTCAGGCGCTCCTTTATTTAGATAAACAAAGTAATTCACACATATCCCCGGGTGATTGCTTTATTATGAGTTTTTGGGGGGTTCTTTAGAACCAGACCATCTTGTGCTTATAGAATACATCTCAGGAAAAAAAAAGAACTCTTATATCAGGACGTTGGGCTGCATAACTGTTTCTATCAAACTATGTCTGATTTTTTCCTCTTTCTGTTTTATCCAATTCCAACAGCATTTCTCACAGCAAAAATGTTGCCAGTATCCCTTACCTTGAAGGCTCTTATTATTTGCTCTTAATAGAAAAGCTATGCACCACTGTGCAATCACCTGAAGGTCAGATGGATTATTCTTCTGTTATCTGAATTTTGTCTTTGTCAGTATTAAAATTTTTTGGGACTCAATTGTTTATGAAAATTTTTTTGATGCCAACAAGTTTACCTTGCCAGGTCTGCCACTCTCTGCAAATGTAAAACTCTAGATCTCGTGAAAATTTTTTTGATGCCAGCAAGTTTACCTTGCCAGGTCTGCCAGTCTCTGCAAATGTAAAACTCTAGATCTCCTTTTCCAGGAATCTGAGATCTTTTAAGGCATGTATCTGCAAATTTCTTTCTATACTCAAATATATAAATATATGATTTTTCCTTATTATGTCTACTCAACTGCCAGTGTAATGAACTCTTCATAAGCTTCGTCATGGCACATTAAAATAGTCCATGCCATGAGGTAGTTCAAATCTTCCTCAACACATTCTTAGCAATGGTTTTTGCTCAATAAAGGATTATTCTGTTGGTTAGTGTGGTTGTTCAGGAGGAGCTATGATAGACTAAGGACATATGAAAGTACAGGAAAAGGTAACCCAGCTGGATTGCCATGACAAAAAGAAAAGCTGGGATAAATGGTGGTACCAGCTTTGTGTAGTTCTCCCTTAAAGGAAGCCTTTTGTCCTCACCAGCACCACAATTTTATTAATTCAGGTAATCAAAGGTATCACTACATTTACAGAGGCAAATGAATGAAAGTGGTTTCATGACATTACAAGTAGCTGTAGCAGACACTTTAGGCTGCTTCCAGCACCTTGTTCCCACCAGTGAACAGTTTCCTGGGTACTCAGTGAACTACAACTCCACTTCTACTTCAAAGCAAACAAAAAATATTAAAACCCCACAAACCCCAAACAACGTACCCAAATCAAACACACTGGCACATTCCCTTTTGCTGGGAACTCTTCAAGACACATGATAAAGATGGTTTCATATTTCTACTTCATTCAGGGCTAATAAAAAGCTGAACATCCATGGATGATGATGTGAAGATGTTACTGAAACTCATAGAAATGTAAAATGTTTTAAAATTGAAACCGTTGGCCTTTAAGTGGTTGTGGATGATAGCTGAGCTGCAGCCATGCTGCTTTTAATTTAACAGCACTGAGTGACAAATGATAGCACAATGTGGAGAGAAATGGCCTCCCTGCAGAGTCTTGCTCTTTACTAAGATTTTAGTGTGCTTACTAATCAAATATGAAAATAAGCATGCCATAAGCAGCACCTCTTAGTTTATGAAGGGACTTGAACTAAAACCTCACAGACTTCTCAGGCAGCTGAGCTAGAAATTAATGAAAGGTTTTCCATCTGGAAAATATCATTTACTGTAAATTTATCTCTTTTACCTTTCTATTTGTTAGAAGACCAAACATCAAAGTGTAAACGCTGTAAATTTATCTGTTTTACCTTTCTATTTATTAGAAGACCAAACATCAAAGTGTAAACAAGGGATTTTTGGAAGTCTTTAACAAGCTGTAGCACAGTCAAAGCCAAAAATGCTATGTAAACTATGGGTATAAAATTCCTCAAGTCTGTCAAGATAGCCCTCTCTAACCCTAGTGTTTCTTTCAAGACTTGTTCTCCTCAGAATCCCATAAGACTTCATTTCACCCTCCTATTTCTGCCATATTACTTACTTGAATGTCTTTTCTTCACAGTCTGGTGACAGTAACTGTGCCCTCCTACTTGTGACCCAGCTCCGAGCTTAAGCTCAAGACTCATTTCTCAGCCTTTACTACCTGGCGATTTTTGACTTTGAATTAACCATTCAGATAATCACATTGTCCTACAATTCAAATGTTGTGCAAGTTCAATTTCTAAGTATGAGTAGCATCTGATAATCATAACTATGAAGCAAGACATTAAATGAAGTTTATGCAATCAAGCAAAGGATGGTTTGTAGGGAGCAGCACTTTTGTCTTGCTTTTCTCAGTAGGAGGCTTATTTAGGCTTTAAAATAAGATTTAAATCAACTTGGAAACGATCATTTTGGAGTATCCCAAAAGCCTGAGCCTATATTAGATTATTCTGATGCAGACACTGTGGAATTTTATCAATAAGTCAATTGATTCAAACAAAGTTGTACCTGCAAAGAACCAACTGGTGTACTTTGCTTCTCTATAGCAGAGCTGGACCCTTTGGTTTGTTGAGAGTGGACAGTATAGTTGCTGTGTCAGAAAAAACATGCAGGGCCTCAGGTGCAGCAAGCCCTTCTTGCATGCTGCCAAGGAGGTTTCCCAAAGCACCCCTATCTAAAGAAGATGCCACACCTGCCCCATCACGCCCAGAAGGATGAAAGCAACACAGAGTAGACTCCAATACATGGGGGTACAGGTGCCACTGTAGGACAGGAGTAGTATTCATCACCCTGCTTCACTAAGCATTGCCTTTGGCCACACACAGGTTCCTAATGCATGATAAATTGTACTGTCTCAGAGGGTGACATGCAGCTCTTGGTCTCCGAGTACTTTTCTGTTATGCAGAGAATGAGTCAAAGCTCTGATTTATGTGAGGCTACAGTTGCTGCTCCACTTTGTGAGAGGGTTTTTGGTGAGTGTTTTAGACTTCATGCTCATGTCCTGCATACAGGACATGCACAAAGGTGGTGAAGTTCAAAGGATCATAAAGGACTCTCACTCATCTGTCATTCAGTGACAGTGGAACTTGGGCACTTCAAATCTCCGTAACCTAATAAGTAGGTAGGCAGGCTATTTGAAACCCTGTACACCTAGCTTAAATATGCAGCAATAAGAGAGGAAAAATACGGACAGAGTTGGAAAAAAGTATGTAAGCTCAACTGACAAATTCAAGAAGCAATTTTCTACTTTGATTTATTCAGCTGGAGGGAGCTGGTGGGGGGGTGAGGGTGGAGAGCATAAAGACTTCAATAACTGAATTTGTACAGTTCTCACCGAAGGAAGCACCGGCTCTTCAATGGCAAAGGCTCAGCAGAGTTTTCCCAGAGTCACAGGTACCCAAAGGTGACATAGACATAGACCAGACCTGGCAGGCTCTAGGACTCATTTCTGACAATATTTTAATTTCTGGAACCAAGCCTCATCCTACCAGTGCTATTTGATTGGAAGTCATGTTTTACATCCTAAAAAGAAATAAAAATTTGGCCCTGATGGACTCTAGCTTTAGGTAATCAACAGACACTTCTAAGGGGTTTAGTTTTCACAGCCCAGTTTCCTATCCCCCACTGAAATTCTGGTAACGGAAATTTGACATGCAGAACCAAAATCATCTAAAGCCTCTGACATTGTTAATTAAGGGCTTCTTGCCCTCAGATTTCTTCCAAAAGTCAGATTTTCCTTCAGCTCCTCCAGACCTCCCTTGTGTCACTGTTTCAGTTGCTTCAACCTCAGCTCTGCAACGCCCTTACCAAAACTGCAGGGGTATGTCTGTACAGCAAGGCTTAAAATAGCTCACAAGGCTCAATTAGATGAGAAACAGTCCAAACTCTGATCAGCACAGCCTAATTAGTGTAGATGTGGCCCTCTGTCCATCCCTGGCGTAACTGGCAGTAAAACATGCAAAAGCAAGAGGAAGAAGGGGGGGCTAGAGACAGAGGTGATCATCTTAAACAACTGACTAATCATTCATAATCTTGATTCATAAATATAGTAAATACATCCTCTTCCTTTTCATCAGCATGTGTTGACACCTACTGTAATTACTCCCAGAAATTTGACTCTCTGAGGCAATATTTCTATCCTGCTTAATTGCACAAGTACCAACTTGCAGTCTATCGGTACCGATGAGCACTGACATCCTCCTGTCAGCCAAATAATTTGTTGGCAGAAAATGCCACAGACACTTTCTTCTCTATCTTTCAAAGCTTCTCATGCAAACAAGGTAGAGTAATTAGCACTGACCTTTGGCTAATGCTGGTTGCCAATCAGCAGTGCTTCCCTACTCAGCATCTGCATTTATATATCCCTATTTAACAACCAGGAGTACAAAATATGCACATGGTGCTCACAGCAGGCAAATGGCAGCACTCACAATCTGCTCACCATCAGGATTTAGGATGTTTCCCTAGTACTGCTAGGGACTTCTATTTCAAGTGCTCAGAAGGAACAAAGCTTCATGACACTCCACACCTCATAGGATTAAAGACAAATTTTAGACTAAAACCCAAAAAAAACCCCACAAACAGAAAACAAAGTAAACTTGACAGGCAGTTTCCATTCGGAAATCTTTCAGTTATAAAAACCACAGATAATAAGGGAGTTGTAGAAAGTGTGGACAAACTGAAGTATTACATCTGGTCTGGTATGAGACCTGCTGCTCTGAGACAAACTTATGGAAAAGGTTATTTGAAACTTCAAAACACTAAGGTTCAACAGGTAAAAGTGACCACATAATGCTTCATTACTCTTTTCAGAAGTTTCTTCCCCAGGACAGGGAAGGACACAGGGGGCTGTCCAGATGAGCTGGCCTGCCCATGCCTGTCCCTAGCAAGAGATCTCCCTAAACCTCCAGGGTTTATTCTGAGCTCCTCTGCCCCAGGCAAATTGGTTACAGTCTCATTCACTGTCAAGCAAATCCAATGGAAGATAAATCACCCTGCATTAATCTTTTACAGTCTACATATAATACAAAAGAGCAGTAACTTGACACTTTAATCATGGCACTATTACAAGCTGCTATTCCCCACCAAGCTGAGACTGCCTCCTGCACTTTGGCCCATTGTGAGCCTCATCACAGCTGTCACAGAATGAAAAATGCCATCTTTGCCCATTTGCAAGCATAAAGATTAATATAGAAGTCAATGAAAGTTGTTGGTGCCTACCAGGACAGAAGAGGAAGCAAATGGCCCTGGAGCACAGGTATCCAAAGCACAATCCTTCACTAGAGGGTTTCAGCTTGCATTGAAGATGCAGAATTGCTGACATGGGAATCTCCGTGATGGAGAGACTGAAGGCTGTATTTTCCATACACCCAAAATACAAACACAACAGGTTCTCTCTCTAGTTCTGATAAAGCTCAGTCTGACTCCTCAGCAAAATAAAATGTTGCCCTAGGAAACTGTTTGTCAATAGGACACCTTTCTACCTCGCACACCCATGGGATTAAGCAACTGCAAAAGTTCTCTGCTTTAGCATCTCCAATTTGTTAAATGTGGCAAAAGCATTTGCCCAATGACATGCGTGTCACTGTCCCGCATGGCATCCTTGTCTCTAAATTGGAAAGATGGATTTGATGAGTGGAACACTCAGTGGATAAAGAACTGGCTGGATGGTCACACGCAGAGAGTTGTGGTCAGTGGCTCATTGTCCATGTGGAGGCCAGTGAGGAGTGATGCCCCTCAGGGGTTGGTGCTGGGGCCACTACTGTTCAACATCTTTGTTGGGGACATGGACAGTGGGATTGAGTGCACCCTCAGCAGGTTTGCTCCTAACACCAATCTGTGTGGGGCAGTTGACATGCTGGAGGGAAGGGATGTGCCATCCAGAGGGACCTTGGCAGGCTTGAGTGGTGGGCCAATGCAAGCCTCATGAAATTCAACAAAATCAAGTGCAAGGTCCTACATCTGGGCCATGGCCATCCCAGGCACAGCTACAGGTTGGGTGGGGAAGTAATTGAGACCAGCAATGAGGAGAAAGATTTGGGAGTCACAGTGGACGAGAAACTTGCAATAGGCAGGCAGTGTGAGCTAGTAGCACAGAAAGTCAGTTGAATTCTGGGCTGCATCAAGTGTGGCCAGCAGGTCAAAAGAGGTGATTCTCTCCCTCTGCTCTCTTCAGACCCCCACCTGGAATCCTGTGTGCAGTTCCAGTGCCCTCAACATAAGAAGGACATGGAACGGTTGGAACAAGTTCAAAGGAGGGCCACAAAGCTGATAAGAGAATTGGATCATCTCCCCTATGAAGGCAGGCTGAGGAAGTTGGGGCCGTTCAGCCTGGAGAACGGAAGACTGC
>NW_008683091.1:27729-32290 GCF_000695815.1 Acanthisitta chloris
AACAAGGGTTAATGGGATCAAACTGAAGGAGGGGAAGTTTAGGTTTGATATTAGAATAAAGTTTTTTACTATAAGGGTGGTGAGACATTGGAAGAGGTTGCCCAGGGATGTGGTGGCTGGCCCAGCCCTGGCAGTGTTCAAGCCCAGGCTGGATGAGGCCTCGAGCAACCTGATCTAGTGAGGAGGTGTCCCTGCCCATGGCAGGGGGAGTTGGGACTACATGGTCTGTAAGGTGCATTCCAACCCCTAAAATTCTATGATTCTGTGATTCTATGCACTGTCTTTCATGAAGGGAAATAGAGAAAAGAGCTAGTCAGAAACTCATAACTAATCAACTAAGTCACAAGAAGATATATGCATATGTATCCTTGATCTACACTTCAAAGAAGTCACCTTTGCCCCCGAAATAGCAGATCTGTGTAGGGTTTATTTGGGGAGATGGAAATGGAAGGTTTGCGTTATCCTTATTATTCAATATCAAGTGAGGTTACATTCCTGAAGAAGAGGGTCCTGCCCAAAGCATTTCCATTAGCTAACAAGCCAAGATGTACAGACTATATCTAGAAGCAAAATTAAGACAAATTCTTTTGAGTCAAGCACATTTCTCTTTCTGAATTGCTCCATGGAACAAGTCTTTCCCTTTGGACCAGAGGAAATTCTCCTGAACAACTTTTCTTTAGGAGGTCCTAAGTCAAAAGCTTCCTCTGAAGTCAGGGAAAACTGCAGCTTCTCAACACCTTCAATTAGATACAGCTTGCAGAAATACACATTTGCATGGATCATATATGCCTAACACACAGAGCTGCAGGAAGATATTTGAAACAGAGTACCCTTGCATATTTACTTTACAATCACCATGGGACACAACAAATTAACTGAACTAATCAGCTAATAGAGAGCATTAACTCTTTCAAAATCTAGATGTTGTTGTTCCTGAATATGGGAATTGATACCAGACAGTCTTTAGTCACTGACTGTGTTACTGATTATGTCCAATTATGGCAAAGAAAAAGGAGTCTGAAACATTTGAGCTGGAGCAGAGAGAGAATCATAATTTGTGCCTTATGTTAGGCAGATCCACTTTGCTATTTTAGCATTATTCAATTATTCACAATCTATTTACCATCAAGGAAACAATCCGGCCATGCGCTCTGTAATATTTACCATTTCACCAAGCTGTCTGATGCTAACATGTTCTATTAATAGGGCACCAAGGGGTGACGCTGAGCGAAACTGCACTGGAGCAGTTCAAATCATGTTCAGCTCACAGACAATTTGTCAAGGTGGGAGGTTGAGTTTCAAGCCTGGAATGTAATTCAATTCAGTGTCCTGACAAGAGGTGGCATTAGTGCCTTCTGCACGCAGGGTAAACGATACTCCAAAGCCTGCAAAAGAACAGCAACACGATTATCCCACACATCCTCCACAAAGAATGCCTTCTGTGTTTTCGTGCCACAAAACTACTCATTCTTTTTGCCAAGATAATTAACTGTGTGATCTTTTTACTTATCGCTGTGTCTGGCATCCATAGTTCTGACACACACAGAGTATTCAGCATAAAACAGGAAACATTCCCTGCTTACAGGAGGGATTTTGGAAAAATGCTGCTTTAAAAGAACAACATACATCACTGCCTTTCCACTGCTCTCACCTCTTTTCTCCAACTGAAAGTACAAAAAAAAACCCACAAGAAAATGTAATCAACTTGTATCTACTCATAAAAGACAACTTCTGATTCAACAAAAGACTTGCAGCTCCCAGGCATCTGCAAAACAGGCTGAGAATTTCACTCATCATGCTGAGGATAGTATCTAAGATGCCTCTAACACCTAACCTGTCCCTAAGCATAAAATTATTTCCCTCCCTCCCATCACATACATCTCTGAATTAGGAAACACATTTATGGTACATTAGCCCAGGACCTACCTGCCCAAGAAAGAGCACTAAGAGGAAGCCTGGAAGGGAAGAAAGGAAGGAAAGCAGTTCTATTTCTACCATGCAGACAACATATTACAGGGAATTTTATCACTTTTTAAAAAGGACACATACCACCATACCTGTAAATCTTATGGATTTTAAGGCATTTCATAAATGCAGAAACCATTTGGTCTAGCTAACACTAAGAAGAGCCAAGCATCCATCCTACAGTATATCTCATTCAGGGCTCACAGATGCACAGCAAGTCTAATGAAAACAAATCTAAATCCCCCTACCCCCAACAGTTCAGGAAGCACAATAGTACAAGGCTTGAGACAGAAAGAGAGGGTCAGTGAAATGCAGGAAGGAGAGAGAGACATGGGAAAGCCCTGATTTCTTGACCACCCTCCTGGAGCTTCAAGGATGGTGTGTGGGTCCCTGGCTCGGTGACCCCATGCCCATACCAGCTCTGGGCAAGTGGAGAGACAGTTTTTCAGAGGCACCACTCCCTCTCAGAGCACAGCTAGGGGCTTTGCACCCACACATAGCTGCCTACCACCTCCCAAAGCAACAGCAGGACATGACTGGGGGATTGGTGCTAGGGAAAAGAGTGCAGCAAAGCAGAGACCATAAAGCAGCTGGGGTCAGAGGGATAATGAAAGCAGAGGAAGTTCACATTCAACAAAATAAAGAAGGGTAAAACCAACAAAAGTGTGAGAGGCTGCTCTCAGCATTGCTTCATGTTTAAGTCTAACACAGAGTCACCTCCATGAACTCAGAACATGATCTTATCTGCATTCCCATAGTGTGGCACAAGACATATGCCAGAAGCAAGAAGGATCTCCAAGTGCCTTGACCAGGGCCTAGGAAAAGCTACATGAGGAAAATCCTCAGTATTTTTTAAATTTCCATCAAAACCCAAATTACTAGCAGTCATAGCACTTATTGGGCTTTAAACCACATGTTGAGAATCAGGCAACCCAGATGTAACATGCATTTGTCCACACCATTTCCTTCAAGCATGCACACCAAACACAGCAACAAGCCTTTAGCTCTTTTGTCCACACCATTTCCTTCAAGGGTGCAAACCAAACACAGCAACAAGCCTTTAGCTCTCCAATATTAGATGCCACTAAAACATAAGCTATGAAAACTTTTACAACATTTTTAACTCAAACAGAGAGCAGAGCAGATCAGAACTACAGGGATCCATGGACAAGCCTGCCCAGGTGGTCAGGGACATATGAGAGCAGGGGCACAAAGGAAAGTACCACCACTTCTGGTTTCAGTCCAGTAACTTTCACTTCTCAAGTCACAAAGAAATCTCTGCATCACCCCAAGGCAAGGACAGGCACAGAAGAGTTCCCAGCCCATGCAGCATCCCAAGGTCACAGGGCCAGACACCCACATCAAGAGGCTTTCAATGGAGATAGGATCCTCCCCTGTCTCAGAAGATTCCAGCTCACCTGCAGTGCAGGAGTCATGTCAGGAAAACCCCTTCTCAGCTGCCATATAACAACATTTCAAACCAGATTTTAACCTGTGATAGCCTACAAACTAATCCATACCATCTACCATGAGACAGCTCTAGGTTTACCTCACATATGAGAGCACCAACAAGGAAAGTTTTACCTTTTGCCCTCAGAAGTCACAGTGTGCTTGGGCATCAGAGTTGAGAGCACCAACAAAGAAAGTTTTACCTTTTGCCCTCAGGAAGTCACAGTGTGCTTGGGCATCAGAGATAGACACAGCTGCCCCACATTGCTTTAAGTATGCACAGCTCTGACAGAGGTACCTCCTTTTACAACCAAGCAAAGAAGCTGCCTTCAGATTACATAGTATTTGGAACAGGTGCTGAGGACCATACATGATAAAAGGCCATAAAAAATAGGTACGTTAACCCCAGCAGTGGTTTGTTTTTTCTTTTATAACTGTTTTTAATTGATTCTGCAGGATAGAAAGCCAGACTAGTCTATTAATCCCAATATAAGTTTTTCCCTGTGTAAAAGTTTGGACTGGATTTACTTTTAGTAGTCTATTAATCCCAATACAAGTTTTTCCCTGAGTAAAAGTTTGGACTGGATTTACTTTTATCCAAATCTGTTACCTGTGTAATTCTGTGGAAGACAATCAGGTTACAGCATGGGAAAACATACACTTCTATATCTAAATGCAAGCTCTATTACTCACTGCAGAGGGATGGAGGTATAGGTAGTGGCTACTGATACTGCTTGAAAACTCAGCTAGTTTCTCCTAAAGATGTGTGGGTGCTAAAACAAAAAGGTTGAAGCTGTACAGGACAAATGTTAAGCTCATACAACAGAAACAGAGGTTTCTGTGACAGTAGGGCAAATTTCTGGTTTCTTGGGACCCTGATGACCACAGAGACCATGGCAAGTGCACTTCATGCACTAGGAAATACATATCTAGATGACTGGGACATGCATTTTGGGCCCCTGGGCATATGACATAGTTCTCTCTCAGATGTCATTACATAAAACCACTCCTTCTGTATCAGATGATCATTTCCTAAGCATTTTCTGGAAGGAAGTAAATCCCTTAACCACCTTGGAATGAATCTGCAAGTCATTAGGCATCTCAAGGGGACACAGGGCTCCAGCTGTGCCAGGCTGGAAGGCAGCAC
>NW_008683091.1:32307-61078 GCF_000695815.1 Acanthisitta chloris
GGGACAGGCATCTTCCTATTCAAACCTCAAAACAAACAAGGTACTAGCACAAGACAATTTGTTCATCTTTCATTTTTGTTTTTGTTTGGCTGCAGCCCAGTTAGTTTTGATTTGATTTGCAGAGGCTTATTCATTCCCATCAGTTAACAGGAGTTAAACCAAAGGGAAGGGAGCATACATTTGATCAACCCACCCACGCAGTTTTGTAAACATCCAGTGAACCTACATGTGGTATCACTCAGTTAATAAATAGAAGTTCATGCTTTCACCATCCCTGTCACTGTGCAGTGTCCTGAAAAGTAGTGCAGTGCACCAACTCCTTGCAGACAAGAAACAGGATTCTGGTTTTTACTTATAAACTGCAGCTAATGTGGAATTGTAGTTCAATCAAGACAATGGAGATCCAAAATAGGGATTTCACAATGCCTTCAGAGACACATCTGCAATCTGGGCACATTCCAGATGATGCAGCACTGTTTCTGGTGGACTTCTGCCTGACTCTGTTTCACAGGCCGCTGTATACCCTAGAGCCATTATACTGTATAGCAGTCATGTCACCTTTGTCAGAAAAATCCTGAAGACCAAAGTTGTTCAAGGCTATATAAGAAATGTTTTGCCTCTGGCTAGGTTTTATACTGCTTGTAGCTCATGAAATTCCTTGTATGGCGAAAAAGAAAAGGGTCTGGGCATGACATCAAAGTTTGCAGAGATGACACAAACCTTTTCATGCCCTTCTGTCCAGTGAGAGGCTCTAACAAGATCAATCTTTTGCTGTACAAGTGAGAACAAAATTCTCCCTGTGATGCCCAGCTAGGAAAATGGATCAGTTTTGCCATGTTTGTTAGCTGATCTGTTAATGAGTTCTTAAAAAATGTCAGTCCTCCACTGCTCAGTGCATCGAGCACAGAGACTGCGCAGCTCTGGTGGTGTTGGCTGCAGAGGGCCTGGCTGTGAGACCCGTTGAGTGGTCCAATGGCAAAATCATTGGTTTATGTGGTTACCTTCTTTTTTTTTTTTTATTCAGGGTGAGTGAGAGAAGAAGAGGGCTATGCTGAAGTCCATCACGAAGGTGATTTCCTACCATGAAACAGAAGGTACAAGTGGTATGCAGGTGTGCAGGAGTGCTCAGCTAGTTTTGATACCTGCAGAACACTATTGGGCACCAGCAGACATATCTGATGAGGCTTCATGCTGACAAAGACCATAAGATCAGCTGTCTTCAGAAATACACACAAAATCAATTTTAGATGAATGAGCTGATTTGCTTCAAAAATGAGTCCATGAATCAAGCAGAAAATGGTGGAACTCAATATAAATCTAGTATATATCTACTCATTTTCTTCAATTTCCGAGCACCCATAGTGCCAGGCATAAATGTTCCCATGCTTACAAATGAAGGTTAAATATAGCATATGGTACTTGATAGATCTAAGATGGCCTGTGTCCTCAGTATATTCCCGTGCCTCCACTTTGCAGGTGCATGGCTTGCAGCAACTGCTTACAATGAAAAAAACACCTTCTCATTAGAAAATGCTCATTTGTAGAAATTCCAATACTCTCTGAAAATTCTAAAAATAGCTATCCCCACAGCAACATGATAAGCAGCTAATAAGTTTACAGGTGTCCTCAACTCCATTTTTCTGCCGTAGGGGCTGTCTTGAATCAGAAAGCCATGGATTTGAGAGAGCACAGGAAGTCATATAAACTCCAGCTATACATCTGGCTTAAGCCTGGTCTCCTGGAGATTTCCAATTTCTTGGCAGGTGGGCATGGATATCCACACTCTCCTCTTCTGGGCATCTGGGAGTCCTATGTGGAGCCAGGCATCCCAGAAGGTCTTTTCAAGACCTCAGCAGGGTTGTAAATCCTGCTTTTTTTCTGGCCTCCTCAGGATTTTATGCTCCATGGACCAGAAAACCCCCCAAAGCCTTGAGAATCAGCATTGTCCAAAAAAATCCTCCAAAGGTAATGCTGTGGGATTGACAGCCAGCTATACTCTTTCATTTATAAAAGAAAAATGATAGAGGCTGGGGGTTTGCCTCCTTCAAGCGTTGTGCCCAGCCCTTTGGCTCAGCCTTAAAGGTAATTTCCCTGCTCACGGCCATGAGACATATGGACTCCTTCCAATGTAACTACCACTTCAGCTTATCTGGATGGCAACTTTCCAGCATTGGAGACGCTGTCTCCTCTAATTTTTATGTTTTGAACTGCTGTTTTAACAAAAGCTATCTAAAATGGTGGTCATATAAAGTCATATACTAAGAAAATTAATACATTTCTGAGGTGTGAGTGATGGCATTCCACGCATCAGATTTTCTCTGCTGATAACTTCCAGCAAAAGTATTATGCAATTTATAAGATTGTATCCATTAAAAAAGGTCCTTGTTCTAACTGTGGGGAAAAAAGCCCTAAACACATGGTGTATTTTTAACTCCCTGGGGTGCTGTTGTGTTGCCTAAATTATCAATAAAATCTACTCTGAGTTCTCAAATTCAGGCAGAGGCATTTGTTTCAAAACAGGACAATCAGGAAGTTTATCCTGAACTTTTTTTTCATGTAAATGTCAGACGTTCGCAGAAATAGGTAGTATCTCCAGTGCAGGCTGGAGGAAACAGTCCTCTGAGCACATATGTACAAAGCCAGGCTAGGAGACTGAGCTAAGTTTTAGGCAAGCATAGCAAAGAACAGAGCTCAACATTGCCTGGTTTTGAAGGATGATGTCTTTCAGTCCAGTGAAGGGCTAAGAGTAGATGCAAACCAGCTACTCTTCCAACTAGTCTTCCAATTTCAGGCCATAAATTACCTGCCATTTCTTGGCCAAGGTGTAAACACAGTATATAGTTTTGTATCCTTTAATTTTATTCAACAGCATTTTCCAGTTGGCATCAAACAGGGACTTCCCAGAGGAACCTGGGTTATGCTAATATGCACCTTTGCATAGGACTATAGCTGAAGATGTACTAAAAAAGCAAGAACCTAGTAAAGCTGATGGAGTAGCAGCCTCTTGGACCCCATCATCACACTCCCAGCCCCAGACCCTCCTGCAGCCCTTAAATTTTCCACAAGGGAGAGGATGGTTGGTCCCTGCTCTGGCCTTTGGGTGCAGGAGGCTCTGGCTTCACCCACAAGTGGCTCTCACAGCCAGGCTGATGAGGGGGGCTGACTGTGACTGTGGCTTGTCCTGTGATGGTATCAGGGACCTCAATAGCTGCATTATTTTCTGCCCTTTTTTTTCAGCTGACTCATACCACATGCAGTATCACGACAATACTAATTGCTAGTAAAATTTGTCCTGTTCAAAGACAGGTTTCAGAGCCAAATGAGCCACAGCCTATGTTTCACCTGTCATGATAGTTAGGATTTGAAAAATGATGGTAGGAAAGAACCCATCATTATCCCTTTTTAAAAGTATTGTCCCTTTTCCTTCCATCACTGTGAATCATTGTACAATAAAAATAAGATATATTACGATCACATGGAGTCAGTGATCTGAAGCTTTAATTGACACCATGTCCCTTAGTTAATTCAAGAAAAAGAAAAGTTACAATGAGTGGGGAAGTGAAAAGTCTTTTCTCAAGCTGCAAGACTCCTCCTTTCTGCTTTTGGCCATTATCGATACACGCTGTAGTGATAAAGGTCCTTGGGAGGCTACATGAAATGATCCTGAATAGAATGGTCTTCAACACAAATTCAGCAAAAGCAATGCATTCAGCGAATGGAATAAAAGGAGTGTTTTGCCAATACCTGAAGAAATGAGAATGAAATTATTAGAGCTGCAAAAACATTTATTTCCACTTACAGAGCAAAAACTCACCAAGAAAAGCAAGTTACTTGATTGATTTTAGTTTTTATTAAGTCATCCAGGCCTGCTACAGCCACAGTGTCCATGTTAAAATCTACTGCAATTTCATTTATTATACATTTTAAAAAAGTCATACAAGCCGATACCATACTCTTAAATTTCTTGAAGCTACAATTGACTTGTAATAAAATCCCCCAGTGCATTACAAAACAGGGCTGTCAAGTCATAACAGCTCTATTACAGCTTCTGCTTCAGTCTCTGGTAGTCTTTGTACAGTCTGCCAAAATTTTCACCTACCCAAGGGAAGTTATATTCAACAACAGAGAAGAGGAAATTGTCCTCATATGAGTTGTTTTCTCACTGAACAGATTGCACAGGTTGTTCTCTTGTTACTAAAATGGTGAGGACAGAGGGCTGAGGGAGAGAGAAAAGCCACAAAATGATAAGCAGCAGGAGAGCAATGTGCAATTTGGATTTTTCCCCTGCTTTGTGACTCTTATAGTATGTCAGTATTTTGTAACAATAAACAGGCCAGGCTGAGCAGCCTGGTGGTAGAGGGACCACTCTGGGTGGGAATCAGCCCTGATTCAGGCATCAGCAATATGAGAGTCTACCTCAAACACTTCCAGCAAGTTTTGTCATCTGTCTGTGCCTGACATACTAGGGAAACAGGAATGATGGTATTTGTCTTTTAGTGCAAAGACTTTTCAAGTGTAGAGGTGGGAAAAGCTTTGTGACTCCAGGTGAATCATGCAGTCTGAAGCCAAAAAGACTGAGATGTTTTCTGCCTCAGGCCATGCCTCAGTACACCAAATGATTTCTGTAAGATCCCAGGCCATTGCTTTCTTAAAAGACTTTGGTCACAAAGGTTTCAGAACTGCATTTGCTGCTGATTTTGAAGCGCAGCTAATGTCCATGTGAAAAATTCCACAGCTACCCCCATTACTGCATGTGTTTTCCTCTTTGCTGTGATTTAGTAATTTCCACCCTATGTATTGAGCTGACTTAAGGCACATTAAGAAGTTTGACCAGAAGGAAGAAAATTTCCAGTTGTTAAATTACAAAGTAGACCTGAGATGATCTAAAATGCAATATTGAAACCAACAATAACCACAGCTAATGAGACATTTAAGTCCATGCTGCTACCTTGGCTCTTCATTTTTGCCGAGGCACAGAAGCAGATATACACAGAGAATGAAACATAATGAGTTTCAAATGATGAGCATTTTCCTTAACAAAGTATTCTACCACCACCATTCACTACTTTGCCTTGCCAAAACTGGCTGGGGAGTTGTTGTGCCAGGTGCTGTTTACCCACAGGGAAGCCTGTTGCTGAGCTCCCAAGTTTGCAGCCTGAATGAAGCCTCCTCCCTTGCTGCCTCCCCCCACAGCTGTTGCTTTAGGCTCTTCTGCAGCTGGGAAGCAATCCTGGAAATCCCAGCCCCCTCCCGTGAAATCATGGCCTTCAGACAGATCCCCAGAGATTGTGGCACCATGCTGTGTGATGCCACAAATGTGGTGTCTGGGTCTCACCATCAGCCAGCAGGAGATCTCTCCTTTGGCCGAGTCGATCTCATGACACACATCAGTGCATCTGACCCATGAAGTTCAAAGCAAAGAAAAAAACACCTCAAACTTAACAGAACAGTTTTCCCTTTTCTTTTTTTTTCCCCCCTTTCTTATTTTCTTTACCTCTGAGGGTTGGATAAAGTGTACGTGGTCTAAAAAGAAAAATATGTGCACATTACTCTAAGCTTATAATGGTAGCAATAAGTCTCAGGGGTGTTTCTTCAAGTTGCAGTTGGACTTTTACAATATGCAGAACCCCCTTTTAAGACATCTCATTCTACTTTCTCACAAATGCAAAGAGCTAGGCAATTATTGAGGTTGGAAATGCCACAACCCTTAAATGACACAAGAGTCGATATATTTTTCTTCCAAGAATCTCATACTCTTATGCTCTGTAAAGAGATTTATAATGCACCATTCCCATTCCACATCCAAGACCCTGCATAGTATCTCTGGAGAATGCAGTAACTTTAGCCCTGTGTCCATACTCTGCTAAGGCTAAATGAAGAAAACAGGAATGCTTCCCCTGTGTCCTCTACTTCTGCCTGACATTACTGAGCTTGGTATTTCAGGGACTCAACCAGATCTTTTCTTTGCACCTTCCCATTGGAGAATTAAACAGATCTTCACTAACTGTATGTGAAATTTCTGACAACTCTTCTGAGTTTTTTCAAATTCCCTTGTACTGGAAGATATAGTTTTTTCTCTGCATAGTAGTAGTAACATCTCCCTCAAGATACAGGGCTAATATGTAGCCCAAAACATTATGTGGATTTCATGGAACTGGTGATCCAAACCCATGTAATTTTTATTTGTTAAATATTGCATAAATGTTTTAAGAATATTTAAAAAATTTTATAGTTTCAGTATCACAGTAACTCGGACCATCTACACACAGACAGACCTGTCATAACAAACTCAATATGTTTTACAGTGAGAAGAACAGTTACTTGGAGAAAGAAGTCTTATCTGTTGATAAAACAATAGCTTGGTTTGAAAGCTTCCTTTTGAGAAAATCACTAAGATATTTTTACCATTGATTCATTTGGCTCTGTGCCCATTGAGTCAGGATACTTCATGGACACCAAGGACACAGACTAAGAAAATGTGTGATCTGGATTTCAGATTGCTTTGGTAAATTCAAAAGAATTAGGAGAAAAAAAATTCCAAGTTGGTTGTTTCACTAGTTTCTCACAAAATGGAAAACTTCTGTTGTTTTGTTTTGAACAACATCCCTTCTAGTCAGGCATTAGAATGTGCTGCCTGGGGAGGTGGTGGATTCACAATCCCTGGAGGTTTTCAAGATGAGACTGGATGTGGCACCTAGTGCCATGGTCTAGTAACGATGCTAGGGTTGGACTTGAGGATTTTTGGGGTCTCTTCCAACCTGGTTGATTCTATGATTCTATGATTCTCCAGGAACACTATCTACTAGGACACATGTGATCTTGCTTTTGAGCATTGAGGGTTTTTTAGTATTCCTCTAGCAAGCATTTAGCAACAAAAGGCTATAGCCAAAATCATTATATGGCCTCATTAAGAGGCCATATAACAGCTAGTGATTGCCTGTATTAAAGATTCGGGCCACGGAAGAAATCCTTGGAAAGAGGTTCCTCTAAAAAGGCACTTAACAGGTACCAGTGAAAACTGTCCTGACATTGAAGCAGGTAGATTGGGGCAAAGGGTTCTTTCAGTGCTGTGCTTTTCATAGTTAAAAACAGACTACATACACACAATCAGACATTTCCATAGCTTTGCCCAAAATGCACTTCAGAGTGCTTAAGAAACAAACAGCAGTAGGTATTGTGCCAGTCAAAGAGAGTAGGCCAAAGAGCTGCTTGTATTCCTAATGTTTGTGTACTTTACACCCCAAAACAGTTGAGACAACTGAGCCTGGTCTACACCATGTAGAGATAGGTCACCATCAGCCAACGTTATCTTAAGCATTACTAGCTTGAAGGACCTGGTTAGAATGTGGGTGCTGTTAAATATATTTTTTATTTTTCAGTATAAATAGTTTAGCCAGTTATGGTGCTTGTTTGGCAGAGGATATAATGACTATAAATTACAGGAGAAGGGAGAAAGAATACACTTAGTTTTGAATGTGAAGGCTAGCAAAGGCCTCTGACTTCTTCAGCTCTGTACTGTGGTGTCCTCATTCTGCCTGGGGATGGGATGTCTTGCCTGGTGCACTTGCAGCAGGAAATTGATAAAGCTGTGTTACAATTCTGATGGCTAGCTGATATCAGGGACAGAGGTGCACTTGGATTTGATCTCTTTGTTTTATTTCATATTATCTTATATTTTTTGAAGGAATCTAATTATTTCTTTGGCTTAGTTACAGTTCTTTACGTAGCCCATGGTCAGGAGGTGTTCACATAGACTTTTTTGTATGTTTTTTATATGCTTGGCTTTTCAACAAGAACCCATGGTACCTTATATAAAGGAGATAACTTCTATATGAGGATGAGGTAAAAAAGGCCAGAAAAATAATTTCTCTGTAGGCCAGCTCCTCCTCTCTCCTCTGAAAAAAACACATGCACAATGACAAAATGAAAGTTAGGAACAGAACATAAGAAAAATGAATCAAGTAGTAACAGAAGATTATAAAAAAAAAAAAAAAAGCCAAGCCAGAAACTCAAGAAAACATCTATATCTAAATCTCAGAGATTTTACTTGTTCATATTGTTTTCTGTTTCCATTTGACTTCCTTGGCATGTAGCCCAGTGCTCTATCAGTTAGAGGAAAGGAAGTTATAGAATCACATTGTCGTAGGGATTGAATTTTATTGCCTTGCTATTACAATTAGGTAAGTATTAACTCAGTTAATGAGGTGCAACCTTTGGGTTTTGTTGAAAGTATATACAAGCAGGAATTGTGGATTAGTCCTCAACTAAAGCCCTCAAAAATCCTTTATGAGAGTGAAAGAAAGAGATTAAAACTAGTTAAATAATAAAAGGTGATGCACCTTTAAAGGGACATATTAAAAGCTGGGAATCATTACTGTTGATTAGCTGAGAACCAGCCTCAGGGGAAGTTGCATGCTTTAGCAGTGATCAAACCTGCTTGCAAATATCCAGCTAGCTCTGCAAAAAGCCACCCAGATAATGCAGAAAGGATGGGGAGAACATGCAGAACCTTTACTTTACCAGACTGTAGGGGAGGATGCCTATACACTATATATTAAAAGCTGGGAATCATTACTGTTGATTAGCTGAGAACCAGCCTCAGGGGAAGTTGCATGCTTTAGCAGTGATCAAACCTGCTTGCAAATATCCAGCTAGCTCTGCAAAAAGCCACCCAGATAATGCAGAAAGGATGGGGAGAACATGCAGAACCTTTACTTTACCAGACTGTAGGGGAGGATGCCTATACACTATCCAGTTTATGCGCAGAAAGGATGGGGAGAACACGCAGAACCTTTACTTTACCAGCCTGTAGGGGAGGATGCCTATACACTATCCAGTTTATGAGCTAGAGAGACAATACTCACCGCAGTAATCTGGATTTTAGGTGGATTTTGTTGTGGTGAGGGTTTGGTTTTTTGTTTGATTTTTTTTGTTGTTGGTTTTGTTCTGCTTTTAAATTTAATTTTGTTTTTGTTTTAGACAAAAATCTGTTTTTATTAAGACTATATAATTCTGTAGCTAAATTTATTATTCTACCACTTTACATCCTAAGTGGAGGAAATGTCTACACTGAATATGATTTATGGGGAAAAAAATGTCACAAGCAAATCGAAATGTCTGGTGGGATTCGCAGAGTTAAACTTGTATGGCACAAGATCAGAAATGGAAAGCACAGCAAGGCAAGGAATTGATAGTGTAACTACTGAAATACTGCTTGATTCTAAAATATTGCCTCAGTCATCTCCCATGGATTTTGAGGGTTTCTGGTAGGTTGGGCTATAACACATAACAGATAGGGACCCCTCTTGCCAGCACAGGGAGGAAGGGATAAGGACAATGATCAGTGAGGATGGCAGGCACCAGGGAATGTCTGCAGCAGGAGGGAGTGCTGCAACACACAAAACTTTTGTAGTTTGAGCCTAATTTTGGGCTCTGTTGAACTGCACGAGGGAAGATAGGAGCTCTGAGAGCAATGGAAATGAAAAAAGAGTGAACCACCGTGTGAAAATAAATTACTTCAAGCTGTAAACTATACCTAAGGACTTGAGGATGGCAGGCACCAGGGAATGTCTGCAGCAGGAGGGAGTGCTGCAACACACAAAACTTTTGTAGTTTGAGCCTAATTTTGGGCTCTGTTGAACTGCACGAGGGAAGATAGGAGCTCTGAGAGCAATGGAAATGAAAAAAGAGTGAACCACCGTGTGAAAATAAATTACTTCAAGCTGTAAACTATACCTAAGGACTTTTTTCTCCTACATGAGGGAAGATAGGAGCTCTGAGAGCAACGGAAATGAAAAAAGAGTGAACCATCGTGTGAAAATAAATTACGTCAAGCTGTAAACTATACCTAAGGACTTTTTTCTCCTTGGTGGGGAGAGGGGACCTCAGAGATGTTTCTTTGAATTCCTGGTCAGACAATGGTGCAATGCTACCGGACCTCCATTTTCTTTTTCATTCAAACAAATTGGTTTGAGCATTTAAACATCGTTTTTTTCCAGTTTTATTTCAACTCAGTGCTGTAAAATTAAATGTTTTTCTCTATGAAACATGAACACAACTAGACTAAACACTTGTTTCTTTGTTCTTGCAAGCCTTGTGTTAGGAGGGGGAATGTCTGATGGTTTACACCCAGATATGCCTTACTGTTGTGCTACATATCACAGTTTAGCAATGAATCAGTTCAGATTCAAGCTCAACACCTGCTTCCTTAAATCCTCAAATATTGAGAATAAAAAGCTCTGGTCATTTCACAGTCTTCTGAAAATATATACTTCTGAAAGGGATGAAAACTGAATGCAGATTTACAAATTACAAATCCATGGTAAGTAAACTCAAGCAACTCACTTTACTGAAGAGATTTAAAAATTGAGCTTTCTAAGACTATTAGGATAAACTGAATAGCAGTGGAGTGGAAATAAAGGATATTTCCCCCCTTATGTATATAGCAATGGAGTGAATTAAAAAATTTCTAATTATCCTGGACCTCAATTATCTTCATAGGATGCTTGACCTTATCATCCAAATTCAAAGTCATACAGCAGTTATGAACCTCAGTTGTTCAATCTAATTAAAAACAAATAATGCAATTTGCTAACAGAATGCCTCTTTAATGATAACTCTTAGTAGTTGCTTGCTTGCAAAAATTCAAGCAGTAAGCCGAAAACCTGGTCACACAGTAAAAACATTTGTCTGTATGTATTTTATTTCTATTTCACAATTAGGAATCCTAGGAGTCAGACCAAGTGATTGATGTGTTCTGGTTTGCAGAGTCTGGGAGATTTACTATAGCAACTTAAGGGGCTAGTCCATAGGCAGCCACTGGCTATGCTCTTGGAGAAGTCATGGAGTCCAGGCAACTGGAGAAGAGCAAAGATCACCCTGAGCTTTAAAAAGAGGAGAAAAGCAGAGCCAGGCAATTACAGAGTAGATATGCTAACCTCAAATACCCAGAAAGATATATATATCTCATACAATACATTTCTAAGCAGCTGGAGGATTACAAGGTCTTAAGAAACCAACTAAGATTTGTCAAGAATAAACAAATCATGTCAACCTCATCTAATTTATTTCTGTGCCAGGATAATCTAAAAACTAGTAGATGTGATTTATCTTGTCTTTACTAAGACTTCTGGTGCTGTCCCACATGACATTCTTATGAGCTAACTGGGGAAATATGGGCTATTATGAAATCATTGTTACACGAAAGCAGAGTGAGCTGAAAATTCCCAAATCCTGAGTGCTCTTCATTTATCAGAGGTGCTCTGGCCATCTGAAAAGCATAAGAAAGAAGCCAGGAAAAAGCTGGCCTGCATGTTTTGTGCTTTTCATATCTGCACTAGTAACCTAGATGATGAGCATGTGCATGTTTATATGTGTGAATGAATCAGGGACGAGAGAAATATTTCTAGCATAAATATTTTTAAATTGATATAGTAAAATTTGTTAAGAAATACCAAAGAATTGGACAGGGGACTGAAAAAGGAACTGAGTACACACATATTAAATGGGAAATTACTGACCAGGCAGTGACAGTTTGGAAAGGATGTGAGGAATTATAGTGGTTCAGAAAATGAAAGGAAGTCAATAGTATGGATATTTGTCTGAATTAACAGGAGTGGCATATGTGAGACAGCAGAAGTAATTCTCTGATTCCACTTGGCCCTTTAGGCTTTTAATGGTATAGATATCTATGTCTGGGCATCATTCTTAAGAAGAAATGTAGAGTGGAAAAATGTCTAAAAAAAACCCCACATAGACATATTGCAAAACTGATTATCAGTAATTAATCCCTCCAGATTTGAACTGAAATAGGTTGGTGGCATTTACCTGTTTTGCTGCTCTTCATGTCAACGCATCCTACTGCCATTCCAGAACTGGCTGTGAGTTTTAGTACCATTTTACACTAAAGGCAACAGTTATAAAAATGCCAATATTCATTGTGCCCTTTAGGATATAAAGCAAATACAATGCACCAGTAAACGGATAGACACAAGTCAGTGTAACACGATTGCTGAAGTGAAACCTATTCCCAATGCAAATGGTTTGCATACTGAATGATTAGACCATCATAGCTGCTTCCCTGTTGTTCAAGTATAGGATCAAAACTCATTCATTGGAAGATAAAATGACACCATGTGTAGCCACTGGACCACAGCATGAGGCATAACGGTCTTATGAAGAACAAGTGGATTTCAGTCCAGCTGCTGTGATTTATCGTTGAGTCCAATTCTGGGTCACTCTTTTCTGAGATTCCCCTTTCTATTGAAGATACCAAGACAAAATGTCAAAAAAATGAAGTATGCTTCATTCACCTCCACAAAGGTTATGAACTTACAGACTCCAGGACAGGTATATCATTCATTGTTTTGCACCAGTAAGCAGAGCAGTATACAAAAGCATGCTAAATCATTTATGGTACAGAAAGATCCTGTAAATTCACCCGAGAAGCTTGCAAACATTCTAAACATTCCTATTTTTCTAGAAAGAAAATTCCTGAGTTGTATATGTTGGCATTTTCAAAGACCCTGTACTTCAGTGAAGCATACAGAAACAACTTGGTAGGGAAATAACAAAACAGGAGCAAAATATTATCTAATACAGATACTCAGAGGCAAGAAATGATCATGGGGTTAAGTTACAGTAAGCGGTGGGCTATTTTATTTTGTTGAATAGTACATCTTTTACCGGATTCAACATAGTAATAAGATGAAAAGAGGTCCACTGGCAAGGGAGGAAAAAACCCAAAAGTTTGGAAATACTTGACACAACTAAAATAAACAACAGCTTTTTCAATATCCCATAGGCAGGCAGTAGAAGACAATGTTTTCCCACATCCATGGAGAAAGTAATGTCTTTGACTGATGTAAGTCAGTTTAGCACAAATGCTGGTCTGCCTAGTTAAAACCTGCACTGCTTGTTTCTTTTAATAGATAATATAAGTAATATCTGGCTTTCACTCTGAACCCATGCTTTAACACTCAGAATTTATCCATATTTAATTACAATTTTATCACACTAATCAAATAAATTTACTTTGTCCTCCAAGCAATCACCTCAGTATTCCAGTATGTAAAAAATACTTTCATTATGTTTATTATAAAAATATAAATGTTTCCACTACAAATCATTTTACATTAGTAAGAGGCCATCTACAATTGCACAATATATAATCTAAATGAGTAAGTAATGCTTTGAAATACAAGTTAAAGTAAATACATATTGCCAATCAAATCACATCTATACATTGCTTATTGAATGCTAAGTTACAGCACAAAACTAGATATGTTAACAGAAATAAATAAAATGGAAACTATATTTAAAGATACAAACCCAATAATATGGCATGTTATTTTATGAGCAGTTGCATTTTGCTTGGTGTCAATAACCGATGCGAGTCCTGTACAGGAAGATGGCCACACGAATTCTAGTATCTCTACTCCACAATGAAGAATTGTACACTGCTATGTATACATATGTACACGGGGACAGGGAGTATAGGATGCTTGCAACAGAGGCCACTTACTGTACAAATCAACTTTTGACAGGGAGAGAAAATTAAATGTCTGTTACAACTCTTTAGTCCTAATAGCAAAGAAAACCAAAATTGAGTTTCTTTTTCCCCCAAGCATCAGTGAGATTTCATCTTTTATGCTGAGCATACCTAAACGGTGGGCAAGGAACACAACATGATACATGATAGGAGAAAATTGAGGGTGGTTGGTGTGAAGTATTCAGACGTCATCTAAAACTCTAAGAACTGGTTCTGTGTTTTCAGAAGCATTTCACAAATGCCTGTCCCGCACCCCAGTGCCCTTGCCCCCACTCTTCAGTGGCAGAATGAAGCTGAAGAGAAATGTCACGAGGAATAAGTTATAAAAAGCTGTCCCCACACAGACAATGTTTGCAAATGTATTTTGGTGACTTAAATTCACTAAGAGTGTGTGATTTAGAGCAATCTCAACCTGAAGAAAAGAAAGATTCTGAATGAACTAAGCAATGGAAAATACAGCTTTTCTATTCAGCATGCTGCATTTCATGAGAGATTGTGGCAGATAAGTGTTTTTTACATCTTAAGTGCTTTATTTTAATTTTCTTCCATTTTTCATTGTTTCTATTTCAACTTACTTTAACACTCATTCCTTTTTCTTTCAGAAAATATTTCTAATCATTATCCCATGAGTATGTTTCAAATCCAGTCCTTTATAGCATGCCCACTGACAGCACTCATTAAAAAGTCTCTAATTCTGTTTCTACTTAGCAATGTGTGATAAATGTTGTGTCTCTACATTTTATAAGTCCTGGACCTGTGAAGAATAATTTCAGCCCCACAAATCCTAGAAACTGATTCTTCCCTCACTTATATACCTTATGCTACAAGGCTTCAAAAACCAAGCCAATACAAGAAAGTAAGCACAACTAGTTACTTGCTTTAGCATGCACAGAGAAAGGCAGTGTGCCATATAGCCATCTGCCTCCCACACAGTCTTGGACTTTTAGGGACCCACTGTTAGTCATCAGAATCAGGTTGAGATTCCAGAATGGGAAATAGAATGGTTTCCACTATTGCCCAAGGCCTGATATCTGTGTGCCTGGCATCACATCTAGAGCGTTAAGAAACTTGCCTTTATGCAACACAAGTGACTCACACTGTGAATTAAACCACTCATTTTTCAGAGCAAAGAGTTATGTCTGCTCAGAACTGGGTCTAATGTGCTCCAGAGCAACAGCTTAGGAGTTGAGAAGCTATTTGGAAGACGCTGAAGAAGGAGGAGGGCTCTCAAATCCCACCTTCCAGTCTCCTTCTTCCACTGGGAAATGTGAATTGTGTCCTAAAGACAGGCTCCTTTCTGCTTTCTTTCAAGGAACAGGTGCCTAAGGAACCTGTGCCAAAAGCTCAGGTCCCCTGCTGGATGGCAGCACCTGGACAGAGGTCTTCTAGCTCAGATGTATGTAAAATTATGTACCAAAGCCCAATTTCACTGCTTAAGTCATCCTTTTAAATAATCTACTCAACCTAGGCTGCAAGTCTCCATCTCAGCATAAGTACCAGCAGCTGCCCACATGGTAGTATTCGTCCCAGTTCCCAGCGCTGGGAGCAGAGCCCGCCAGATTAAAGCCATAAATGGACCACCTCCCAGTGAACTCAAAAAGCATCATCAGGTAATACAGGATGCAACAACCCTGGCTCCTTTCCATATTTTCTAGTCAGATATCTCACCTGAGCACCACCTAAGAATAGAGGTCCTTATTTTGACATGAAATTAGGCCTTTGGGAAGTAAATGAGATGTGTTCGACCAGGGCAGATACTGATCTAGAGATTGACACACACACAACTGCCAAAACTGGCTTAAAATACCACTCACAGCAAATAGAAGAAATCTCAGCAAGTCCAGATGCTTTGTCTAGTGTCAGAGCTGGAAAAAAGATCATCTTTCTTTTCCTTCTGTAATTCATATATAATGTTATGAGTATAAAATAATCTAGTAATTAACCCTCAGACAGTTTTTCAGGCTGAACCAATGAAGTTTTGATAACATTTGGCACTTGGCAATAATACAGCCAGGTTAAGGTATTTAAGCATAAATATAAACAATAATGGAAAAAAGAACCCACAAAGAAAATAAATAAGCCTTTTAAAAATTAAGACTTGTTTCTATTTAAATGAACATAATTAGGGAAGCTAACATAATGGCAAAAATCTTTTGTTAACTAACTCAAAGTCACTAAAAACTTCATTTCTGTGTTCCTTCCTGAAGCTGAAATAGCATGTTACAATGACATTATAGTAAATATGGCCAGACAGGTTGTGAGGTATAGTCCTCTATTTTCCTTGCTTTTAAAGAAATAAAATACCTGTTACAGATCTCTTCTGTATAAAAATACTGCAAGTCTTTCTTTCTTCTTGTTTGCTGTATAGATCAAATACACAGCTTTTATGTCCATGGTTTTTTTCTGTTATTCAGTCACTTAATATTCAAATGGCTCTAGGTTTTAGTAACACTGGTTTTACTTGGAAGGATTTTTTAACATACGTTTTTCAATTGACATTTACTATCTGCATTAACAGTCAGTCAAGAGTACCCACCCTTTAGTATTAACAGATAGAAAACAAGTTTGCTCGTATTTTTAAGGCATTTATACTCAATATTTGAGTGTCTTAGTGGGTTTGAAATCTCAACCATTATGTTTCCAAAGTTGTTGCAAAGAACTCCATTAAATTCTGCCGTTTATCAGCCATCACTTTTGACCTGTGATGCAACTTTTCTCTTTTTTTTCTCTCCTGAGAAACACCGTTTTGGTACCTTACACAGGAACAGGGCTGTTCTTTGTATGAGTTTCTAGAGCTTTGATACTGCTAACAATCTTCTTTTGAGGCCCCACAACTGTAACACCAACTTTCTTCATGTCGCTGGAAAAAAGAGAAGAATGCATCATATGAGTAAGCATATTATCTCTGTGTTTCCTAGCACTGATCTGAGCAAACAGCAATCAACTCACTCATATTGCTGCACTGGAGGAGCCTCTAGGTACAGCAATATTGGTGAAACACAAGCCCTGAAAAATACTGAGAGCGACTGTACGAAATCACAAGGGAGCCACAAAAAAAAAAAAGAGTGAAAACTCATTTAACACAAGGGGGCCACAAAAAAAAAAAGAGTGAAAACTCATTTAGCCTTATTTTATTTGCTTGCCTGGGTGAAAAGACAATGAAACAGTGTTCTCCCATGACACAGGCAGTGGGACTTTTGAGGCAAAGTGTTCACTTCTGGGCCAGCTGTGATCTTGAGCTTCTGTAACGCCTCCATCCCCCTATTAACCTAATCACTTTTCCCGGGCAGAGCTGACATCTCATCTCTCACTGAGCCTTCTGAATGGCCCTCTGAACTGTTTTTCCCGGGCAGAGCTAACATCTCATCTCTCGCTGAGCCTTCTGAATGGCCCTCTGAACTCTGCTATTAGCACTGAGATGAAGGGCTATATGGCCAAGCTTCTAGTGTCTACCCTGTTTTCACCTCTTGTTTCTCCAGGATGTCCAGGTCTCATTGTTCCTTGTGCAACACAGAAGTGGTTTAACACTTGTGAAAGGATAATTAACCAGTGGCTTACAGGAAATTGGGCATTCCTAGGGGATTTCTGCACTGTCCCCAAAGGGTAATTGTTATAAAAAGCCATTAGCACCTTTTTTATAGTTACAATAATACACTAATTAACGGCATTGATGTGTTTAATTGTTGGTACAGCAGCTGCTGCTTATTTCTGCAAAACTTGTCACGTATCTAGCTATCCCAACAGGAATTAAGATTTACTTTGGCATTACATTCATAACTGTACTTGATGCATTTTCAGGTTCAGAAAGAACTTTACCCTACTCTTTCTTATCGCTAGAACAAAGATGAATTGCATTTAAAATGTAACAAAATTACCAGTTGTAAACTTGCAAGTGTGGCATGTTTAAATGTCAAAACTGGAGGCAGGAGGGAGTTCAGTCCCTGAATAATTATCAGCATATAGGAGGAAAACACGAAGAGTTTGCACTGTCACACCTGGTTTAATGAAATATGGGATGGGCAATAGAGGAAGAGATTGACACATGTGCCAGCTGTGGAGAAACACCCATATAAAAGGTAGACTATAAAATCAACAGAGAAGCTCCTGAAGTGTGAATGAATGAAAGTGATGCTGGTGTACCAGATGATGCATGGTGCTACTGTATCAGAAGAAATTAGCAATTTCCTTGTCTTCACATAGTCACCAGAACATCTAGGTTTCCTGCATGTGTATTGCAACTACAAGAATAATTCACATTTGTCTCTTAAAATGTAAGAATATTTTAGCTAGAAACTGAAAACTCCATATAAAAATACTAGTCTTATGCTTATGTTCAAACTTATAGCACAGCTGATGAAGAACTACAAAAACTGAAAACTCCGTATAAAAATACTACTCTTATGCTTATAGCACAGCTGATGAAGAACTACAGTTCATCCAAACTTACTCTGTAGAAATCTTGGCTATTGTATCACAGGAACTGTACTCCACACCTGTGAAAATGTCTTTGCACTGTCCTGTCCGAAAACCATTCAGCCAATCACCTGTTGTGCGGAAGGCTGAAATGTCAATGTTACTTTGGTCCAGGAGAAGATTTGATGGCCTGAAATAACAAAAAAAGAATGCAACGAAAGTTAGGAAGCAGGGATACATCTACATTTATTTTGTATCTAAACTCAGCACTGGCACGAGCTTCCAGGCTAGATGTGGCTTTGCTATTCAACAGCTACTGAGGTCACCATGTATACTGATGCTGGCAGCTCTGACAAATGCTGTGTAATCACCATGTTCAAGAGCACCAGCTTCTCATGCTCATGTTTAAATCACTGAAGCATCACCAATTTGTAAAATGCATTGTTACCTTACAATTTAATGTATGTAGCATTAGCAAAGACAAGCCTAATTTAGATTGTATTTATGTGATTCACGTAGTCCCAAACAACACACAAATGCTGCACACTCTAGGCTCCAAGTTGACCCTGTTGGTAGAATTCACTCATATCAAATATTCAGAATATTGCAGCCCACTGGCAAATCCTAAATGCTGCTACTAAGTTAGAAGCACAAATAATAAGACACTAGTAGCTTTAAAAAATTGTAGCAGCCTAAAAAGCAAATGTTAAGTGAATGTGTGAAACAAATGAAACTGCACAAGATTTGCATTCTTCAGCAAAGGTAGAAATGAGGTAATTTGTCATTAAATATACTCAGCCAAATACAAAATGCAATTGCCATGACTAGTTTAAAACTGCTGCTCAGTCTAAGACTGAAACTTCCGTAAGGATATCACACAAATAATTTAGAAGTGAGAACTGAATCATCTTCTGCCTTTGAAACTAATGTGGTACTCATGAATGATGCTGAACTGTCATGATTTGCATCCAAGTTCTCTGCTTGAGACAACAACAAAGAAACTGGTAAGAAACAGACAAAACCGACAGAATGAATCAAACAAAACTTGTATCTGTGTTTCTTTGCCCATGTAAACACTTTGCTATCTGCATAAGTCTACCTTTAAGCAGTTGAGGAAAAAATCCTTCTCAAAATAATGACTAAATGTAAAATTTTTTATCAGGAAGTACTGTATTGCAGCTGACCCTGTACTATACACATTGCAAATGGCAAAAATGGCTGCTCCTCCATTGATCCAAAAATTCAGTTCTGTCTAGTACGAATATTCCTGTGTTCATGGACTTGAGAGCATACTGTAACTTCCGATTTGAGAGCATCAACACTAAAAAAAAAAAGCCAGCCCTTCCCCATGAAGTCACTTGAGTAAGGCTCTCTACAGTACTTCATTTTAGCCATCTAAAAATATCACACATAAGCCCAGCTGCTTTTTCTACTGCTGCAGTCCATGGAAAGACACACGCATTTTCAGGCAGTGGGTTTGTCCTCTCTGAAACAGATGTTTCAGGCTAACACCTTGAAGACACCCAGTTCTTAGAGAGGTGAGCTTGTTCTCAGCTGTTGTTCCTCACTGACTTGATGTCTTATTCTAAGACATGTGAGAAGCCCCTGAAGAGCTACACAAGCAGACAAGAATCTTACTAATTCCAGTTACTTTCCTCTCTCAGTGCTAATTAGTACAATAATGACTTCCTCAACTAGTCAGATGTTATTAGAGACAGCAACTCTATTTCTGCATTTTTCACTCCACTACAAACAAAAAGTCCATCCTGGACAGTTTTTTTGCCCCCAAACAGACATTTCTGCATTTTTGACTCCACTACAAACAAAAAGTCCATACTGGACAGTTTTTTTGCCCCCAAACAGAGACATACATGCTACATTTTAAGTAAAGTACCTTATGGGTGTCTATTTCAGGTTTAAAGCAAAGCATGTGCTTAGCTGTTCTACTCAGAAACACAGGAAACTAGATAATGTTCAAAGCAGTTATCTCCGCAACTTCACAGTCTATTTTCTGCCTCATTATTCTTTTTCCCTGTGGTTGTAGTGAAACAACCTGCACATGAGTCTGAATAGTACAGCTGAACTCTTCTGGAGTGACTTTTGTCACCAGAAAGAAGTGAAAATGAGAGGTGGCTAGACTGACAGCATAATTTAAAGGCAGTGATTATACTGTGCAACAGGTGGGTGACAACTACTGGCACTGGAAAACTGATCTGGATTGTAAGACACCCTCTTCACCCCAAACCCAAGTCATCTCTGAGCACTGGAACAAACATAAATAGAAGGAGATTTTAAAAGCACCAAGAGAACAAAGTATTTAAGCTCATAAGCAGCCTAGAAAATACAAACAAAACTTCTCAATTCCAGCATCTTTATTAAGTTTCATAAATATCAGCACCCCTACAATAGCATATCCTTGCACTACACCTGATTTGCACTGCAATCAGGAGATATCACATCAGTTACAGTGAGACATTTACCTTACACCTTTGAAGAGAAGGTCAGTACAGCTATGTGAAACAATGGGTTTTGGGTTTTGGTATTGGCTACATATTAAACAGCACCTTTTACTTCTGACATTTTGCCATTTGCTATCAATCGGCTGAATTCTTTCAGGCTTAGAGAAGTAACGTAGCATTTTCTTCTCTTCTGGGAATGCAGGCCATAATTAAAGATCTCCTTTGATGCTTGAAAATCTTAAATTCAAAACCATAAATGATCGTAACTGCTGTAGGCATATCAGATCTGTGATGTTCCTAATGGGACAGCTTTTCCCTGACTACCTTCCCTCCAGAGCCCAGACAGGACAAGGAGCTGCTTCAAATAACTGTGAACACAACACCACCTATGGACCTCACATCCTGTGAACAGCCATCAATGGAAAGAAAAGTGACAGATGACACCAGAAACCTGCTCTGCCCTCAAAACACTAAAGAAGGGAAAGCAGAGCATGACCTCATTGACACAAAGACTGAGCCGAGGACAGAAGTGGCAGCACACTTCATATACTCTTCCAATGCTAAAACCAGCTCTTAAGACACCTATGTGTTACTCAGCTTTAAACGCCCTCAAGTTACAGGCTCAAGCTTGATAATCAGGCCTAAGATAACTTGAATTGGTAGCTGTAAGGTCTGCATCTTGCTGACTACTGTTTGTCCTGTGAAAAGCCAATGCTTTTTATTTATAGTTGTCTGGGTATAGTGTCTGGAATCCCAAGACATTAATTAAGAGTATTTATGAAGTGTTCTTAGTGATAAAACATAGATTTTTCTTTTTTCCCCAGCCTAGTATGCCTTTTTAACTGAAGTCTAATAAAACAAGGTCTGACTCAAGAATCACTATTTTAAAAAAATATATAAACAAGTTGAAATAGAACAGATCACTAGGATTAGGAATTAGAATGGCCCAAAAGAGCTTTTATGTTTATTACTTGGATCAAAGTATCATCATGACAAAAAATATGACCTAATTTTAATGCAAGTGACCTCAGAATAACCAGTGCTGTAAAGTATCATTTTTCTTCTTGTAGGATTCCAAACAAAAATTAGCTCTTTTCCTCCTCAGAGAGGACATCTGGACTGTTTATCAATGAACAGGAATTTGCCTCTCTGCAAAGAGTCTGTGATGTCTCCTTGTATGCATCAAGGGAAAGCTGGGCTTTCAGAGCATCTGCACACATCGGCAGGTTTTTTTTCCCCTGACCCAGCCCCCAGACAGAAGGTCTGAACATGAAATTTATGATCTGGGTGATGTGCGCCATGAGCTCACACTTTACTAGACAAATTAGACGGGTTGCAATCCATGCAGCTGTAAACGACGTCCTGCAGGGTTCCACCTGATCTTTTACAGCTTTTCATAAATCAGTACCTACTAGTTTCAGAAGAGAGTCATTAAAAAGAAATCATGGAAATTACATGTTTGCTCAGGGGAAGTGAAATAGAACATTTTTCTCCATCTTTTCTTCTCTCCTTCCTATTTTTTTCTTTTTAAACTCTTTTTAGTTTGTTGCTTTGACTAACTGTGATATGCCCTATCGTGTCACCTTTTGACAGTCATGGAGAGATTTTATATCCTGTTCATCCTGACTGTGTGTCTATCTACAGAGGTGTATTTACTGACATGTGGTGCCCCCCAAAAAACCCAGCAAGGCTCAGGTTAGACAAATTTAACAGCAAGATGCCAGTTACAAAATGCCCTGCTTGTGAAAGCTTTCTCTGGATGTGCCCATTACATTAACAGTTGGAATTAACCTTTGAGCCATCTGCAGGAGTGAGGAGAACTATAGTTTATTATCATTAGCACAGCTTTTTGTCACAACACCGAGAAACTTTTGCTGCACCATCTAGTAACAACAAAGAACACAGAAAACATCATTAGAACCCTTCCCAATGCAGCATGAAAATCTCATCTCTGGTTGGATGCTGCCTGGTGAGAAACAGATACATTAAATTGTAAAATCCAGGAATTGAGACAAAGAAAACAAAAGTGTTTGGGGTCTTCTGCACAAAGGGTGGTATTCTGCAAATACTCAGAGGAGCTGTGCACACACAGTCCCTGACTTTGTATTTTAGGAACCTCTCTCTTTCCATCCCTTCCTCCAAACAACATAACCAAACTTCAGTTTTTAAATCTGGACTTTCCCTTCCACAGTCAATTTCTTTTGAAGGGGAAAACATTTAAAAAAATATAAAGTAATTTCCTGTGGCAAATTTTAGGTAATTAAAAGCTGATTTTGTAAAGTGAATTTGCTCCCTATGAGGGAACAAACCTATGAGCCTGGTTTAAACACAAATCCTATGGGCTTTATGATTACGGCAAACTGAAGCACAGAATTCAGGTCTAACAAAAAGGATGTCTCCAATTTCAAGAGAAAAATAACACAAGAAAACCAGCTGGCATAGGAAGAAAATTTCAGTTTTATCTTGTACGGCAATCAGAATCATATGTATATATGTATATCAGCAAGAGACTAGTAAATAAATGACATGCCAAGGAGAAGTAGAGTTATTATGTTTACTTGATTATCCCTGGACCTTAAAGATAAAAATATTTGGAGTTCCACCTCTTCATGCCCATTTTTAAGGTACTCTTAGCAGAATTTGTAACTCAGTTCCTAAAATACAATTCAACTCTTGAGGTGGCATATTTGTTTTTCTCAAGGGCCTTCTTATGATGCTTACACACTCTCCAAATAAGCAAGTTGTAACTACTCCTTGGAGTTAAAGAAGAGCTGGAGAAGTCAAGAGGGGTTAATACAAGTAACCAAAGGGGAAAACAATGCAGGTGAGGCTGGTGGCCTGTTGCAAAATGATACATCTCTCTAAAAGTCATACTGGATTTCTTGTTTTCTAGCTCCATATTGCCGATCAGCAAAAAAACTTACTACAGCTTCCTCTAGGACAATGAGCAACTGAAGTTTTGACTGCCCCATGGGTCAGTCCTTCAGCCTTCCCTACTCAGACCATACTTTTCAAGGGGCTTATGTCTTTTCAGCATCCTGGTGGGGTAATGCTCCTTAATTTACTTTCTCCCAACACCAACCCACTGAAGGCAAAAAAAAAATACTCCTTAATTTACTTTCTCCCAGCACCAACCCACTGAAGGCAAAAAAAATACCAGCACATTGCTGAAATGTTTTTCTTTTTCTTACAATGCAACTTGACCTATGCTTTTAAGGCACAGAAATATGGGCATATGGCCATTTCCTGGGATGTGTAGCTGGCTGACAGACCCTTGAACAACAACCAGTCATGATCGTTAGGACAGCCTATAGGTTCTTCATTGACAGACCCTTGAACGACAACGAGTCATTATCGTTAGGACAGCCTATAGGTTCTTCAGAAAAGGGAGAGAAAAACATGCTTCAGAGACCTCTTAAAATGCTTTACTGGCTCTTTACATCTACCATTTGCTGTGAACGACTTGCCCTTATAAGTCACATTTGGCTGCACTGTAAATTTCTACAGACTTTTGCTGCAGCACGCGTGGCATCAGGCAATGGCTCCATGCAGTTTGTTTTTCCAGCATTTCCAGCGCAGAATTGCCATTAATGCTAACGAGGGCTCCACATTGTAAACCCAGCACATCGAGCTGAGAACAGCAGAACAAAATCCCTCAGAATCGCAGTAAACAGCAAATGCTCACGATCAGGCCACCCGCTGATCTGGCTACATTACTAATGAAATTATACAGTACCCAACTCGGTCTGCTGTAAATTCTTGCCTGAGTTTCACCAGCGGAGTCAAATTAGAGGTGTGAAACTGCAAATAGATGTTTTACTGTCTCTGTTCACAGTGAGCCCCAGCTCACCTTTAACTACTAACTTTGAAAGAACAATGGATAATTCGTGCCCGCCCCAGGCTTCGTATTAATGACTGCTGGGAAAATCAGGTGAAAACAGGGCTTTTCTGTCTCTAACTGCTAACTAAATGAAGTCCCTAAAAATCTCCTCAGTTTAACTTCTGGATTTCCTGCACAATCCAAACTATGGTTAGACACCAAGGAATATAATTTACTGCAAGATTCCATTTTTCTTTGCGATTTTTAGTTAAGTTCCCTCCCCTAAATTCAATATTTTATGTTTAATAGACTTCAGAGAGTGCTAGGCTCGTAGGCTTACATTGCTTGAACTCTTTTAGAGGGAGAAGTCTGATTTAGGGTATGGATTATATTGTTGCTGGGTTTTAAATGGAGTTTAAAATTCACACGTAAGCTTGCACTACACAGCATTTGGCCAAATCTGGACCCCACTGTTAATGCCCTAACAACCACAAAGCCTAAGCCCACTCCGAGACGTCCCAAATAAAACTGAAATCTGTTTCCTTCAGCCCTCCATCCTGGAAGTTCCTAACAGGGAGAAACAAACAAACAGTATTACAGTATGTCAGCAACATATGTCAAGCATCTGAAGCCTCATGACCTGAATGGCAAAAAAAGGGAACTTCTAGCAAAATTTTAAGCCAAAATAAACAGTCTTTCATTGCAAATATTTTTGTAAAAACAGGGCTTGAATTATGCTGCACAATAGAGGAGTCTGAATTTTTTATTTGGCCTGTTCACTGCTCCTTTTGAGTTTGATTTTCATAAATTTCCTGCTAAGCTAGAACACTAGAGTGTTTTTACCGAATTATCAGCTTTTAAGTGGAAACAAATTTTGTGAGAAGCAAACTTCAAATTTTAAATGGCAAACAGTGCCCTTGGATGTTCGAGGATGACATCAGTGAGAGCACCACAACAATGGGCAACAAAGCACATGTTTGGCAGTAAACACTTGAAATCATTTACTTGCAAATTACAGGTCATCCAAAGACTGCTCAAGGAAATTCCTACAGCGAATAATTCAAACAACACATCAAATTCAAGAAAATCAAGACAGGGTTGTAAACAACTTGCTAACACATAAAAGAATATATGAGGAATTAATTATTACTATACATTTTTGAACACTTACATGGTTTCATCAGGAAGAGTAAGTGACCCTGACCCCACAAATTTCCTGGACTATATGAAGAGAATTTCAGCTATGCTTTTTCTGAAAGTAAATTACTTTTTCCTTTTTCTAGCCTTAGCTGGAATGACAGCGGTAGTACTTGAATTTTAAATAGAGAACTTCTATCAGGAGATCTGAAACCAAATCTACCTGCAATGCTGTAGTGCAATCCAGAAATAACAGCAGTAGTACTTGAATTTTAAATGGAGAACTTCTATCAAGAGATCTGAAACTAAATCTACCTGCAATGCTGTAGTGCAATCCAGAAATTACTTTTTCCCCCCCATAAAGTTAAATAGTGACAAGAATTACCAAAAATGAGTATTTTTGGGGATTAAAGAAAACCCACGTAACTGTTCATACATGAATTCTTTTTATTCCCATAGTCAGATATGTTCCTTCCTCATCACAGAACTGGAACTTGGAAATTAATGGAATATGCAAAATTTATATAATAGTATGAGATATACAGTCTCAGTCCTCTGAGTGAAGTTCAAGGAGGGAACTACACATATAGTAAACTGCAGTTCCTGAGCCTTCAATAAAATCTTAAGAGGTTTTGTCCAGGTACTTTAACTGTTGTTCATAAACACAAAGAATAAGTTCAAGCTGCATATTAATTATTATAAATCAAAAATAACTTGACTGAGCTGGATGAGGATCTAATTCCAGAAAAAACAAAATTTGGGCTCAAATTTTATTTAAGTTCTATGCATAGAAAAGATGCATAATTACATGCATAATGATCTCCACCTTGAAATTAGCATACCAATAATTCTAAATGTATTTTTTTCTTTTCTTTATTTCTTCTGTTTCTTTAAAAACCTCAGTTGTTTCCCCTATTTTTAATCAGCTTTTCAACTTTAAGTCTGTTCAGAAATCCTACATTTTGCAACATGCCACATTTATCATGTTATCCAAGGCAGACAAATGGGCTGAAATGGATACTTGAAAATACAAAATAAAACTTTGCCTCAGAAGCTTCTACACGTAAGAACATAGACTCAGATTTTTAATTCTTTGAAAGCATCTTAAACCCAAAGGCTGACTGGAAAGCACTTTGGCTGGCTGATACTACAAGAAGTGCTTGGAAAGCAGAGAGAGGAGTCTACAGAGTGTAGGAGATGCAATCATGCATCCTGGCTCTGTTTATGAAATCAAATGGCTTACTAAGCTCACTATCCTTGCTGAACATGCTCTGTCTTTTTCATGTATTTCATACTAAAGGTAGCTCCGTGCCAGGAGAAGCAGATGCTAAATCCTATCAATGACTGCTAGTTAGCCTGCAAGTAACAGCTTCATCTTCAAAGATTTGTAGCAAGCTTGCTAATTAATTCTCCTGTGAGAAAGGTAATTTAAATGTTCAGACACACAGAGAAATTAGTTAAACTAAAAAAGTTCCAATAAGGAAACTGCCTTTAAAATGGACGAAGTTTTGATGTTTTCCAAAATAAAATGAGGTCCAGCAGATTTTGCAAAACAATTGATAGCTGCATTTCCAAGCTGAGAACTGTTTCACTGACATGATTGAAACCACACTACCAGCATCTTATTAACAAGCAGACAAAAATCACTGGATAATTTTACAGAACTTGTCCATAAGCAGCAAGACATGATAATGACATTCCATGTTAATTACTTGAGCTAGATACCAACTGAGAATAAAGAACCAAACGATAAATGCCACGTTAAAATTTCTTTCCTCTGAGATACTCAACTCACAATGCAAAATAAGTAGCATTTTTCATGAAGACCCACATAAACTCAAAAAATTGCCAGCTGTTACCTCTGATCAGCTCGTAAAATGGTGGTCTTTACCATGAAGACCCACATAAACTAAAAAAATTGCCAGCTGTTACCTGTGATCAGCTCGTAAAATGGTGGTCTTTATTACATGGAAGACTATCAGCTGTATCAGACTATTTTCTGCATTTGATATATGAGACAAAGTCATGCAATTCTTGCATTTGGAACTATTAATAAAGCTAGAAACACAAAAAAAATGGTTACAAACTACTTAATAAAGAAATATCCTGAATTCTTGGGTGTTCTTCTCCCCTTGTTTGCAATATAATTCTTTCCTCTTCTCCTAATATGTGCTTGCAGAATGAAGAAACAAGCAACAATATTTGACACTGACTTTCACTTTACTAAAAGCTTAATGCAGAAAGAAGCAGCTACAGAAGCAGCTTAAGGCTTTTTTTGTGTGGATTCCTTGTCAGTTTTGCAATCAATCAGTGCCAGAAATTCAGAATTTCTTAAAGTCATACACTGGAATTAGAAACTATTTTCAGGTTTTTTCAAATGGTTTTCGTGGGCAGAGGCTGTGCATTAACTTGGCTATTCTGGTTTTATAGTGGTTCTTTATTACATGGAAGACTATCAGCTGTATCAGACTATTTTCTGCATTTGATATAAGAGACAAAGTAATGCAAGTCAATTCTTGCAAACTATTAATAAAGCTAGAAACACAAAAAAAATGGTTACAAACTACTTAATAAAGAAATATCCTGAATTCTTGGGTGTTCTTCTCCCCTTGTTTGCAATATAATTCTTTCCTCTTCTCCTAATATGTGCTTGCAGAATGAAGAAACAAGCAACAATATTTGACACTGACTTTCACTTTACTAAAAGCTTAATGCAGAAAGAAGCAGCTACAGAAGTAGAAACACAAAAAAAATGGTTACAAACTACTTAATAAAGAAATATCCTGAATTCTTGGGTGTTCTTCTCCCCTTGTTTGCAATATAATTCTTTCCTCTTCTCCTAATATGTGCTTGCAGAATGAAGAAACAAGCAACAATATTTGACACTGACTTTCACTTTACTAAAAGCTTAATGCAGAAAGAAGCAGCTACAGAAGCAGCTTAAGGCTTTTTTTGTGTGGATTCCTTGTCAGTTTTGCAATCAATCAGTGCCAGAAATTCAGAATTTCTTAAAGTCATACACTGGAATTAGAAACTATTTTCAGGTTTTTTCAAATGGTTTTTGTGGGCAGAGGCTGTGCATTAACTTGGCTATTCTGGTTTTATAGTGGTTCATAAAGGCTAAGCACCTTCAGTCACATCTACATCACAGATGTGAAGATACACAGCAACTATAGGAAGCATTTAAGTTTCCTGAATCCTGTATCACAAACCTCAGGATCACACTATTCTCTGACAGCTTAATTAACTTTGGGACACAGAAATGCTTTAGATATAGTGGTAATTACACTCACTGTTTTAAATATTTTTTAATTTCAAATGGCCATGGAAGAGAAAGACATATACATAAAATGTTAATATACAGTGTAACTCTAGAGAGCCATCATATATGTA
>NW_008683092.1:0-19508 GCF_000695815.1 Acanthisitta chloris
TTTTCCAACTCCGTTGATTCTATGATTTCAGATTTATCCAGATCTATTCATATCTTCATATCTGAAACTTGGTCTCATTTTGCAATACCTAAGATATGATTGTAGGATTTAAATACTTGTAGAAATTAAATCATCCATTTTCTATGTAATGAGATAAGGAATAATTAATACAAACTTGCAAAAATAAAAGAAAAATTATTTGTTATCAGCAGTAATTTATCTCAAAATAACAACTGGCAGGTCTCAATGCTGTGATGTACAGCTAAACATACAAGGAAACAGGCAACTGTGGCCAACTGGGCTCTCAAAATCAATTCTGAGTAAATAACAAGGCCTTCAGGAAGACAAACAGGTGAATCTTATGCTACCTGAGTGACTTCACTTGATTATTATAGCATGTTGGGTTTTGGCTCCAAGAGATAAATGACTAGTCAGTTAATCCACTGTACCAAATAGCCTCTAATATGATGTGCCACTAATGCTTTCCCAGGTAGACTTATTTACCACTGCTAGTCATTATTATTAATTGAATGGCAGGTCCCTTCTGGTCTTGTCTGAATCTGTTGTTACTCATTTAGCTAACACAGTACTTGCAGCCAAGATAGTTAAATAATGATGCTCTAAGAGTAGTTTAGTCATCAGTTAGGCCTGGAAAGGTGAAACACCTTACCAAGTGGTTTGCACAGGTACTTAGGGCTGTGTAACTAAGATGTGGCTTTGCCTAACCGTGAATGAGACATTCACCTTATTCACCCTGAAATGATCACCCTGAAGAGGATTATAAACTCTCACTAGTGTCTATGACTGGACAGGTATAGGAGGTGGGTGTTTTGTAAGCAGATAAAAAGGAATAGAGGGATAAATACTTCAAATTTCTGAATGGCTTCTGTTATATCAAATTGGATACTTATACTGGTTTTTCCTAACCTCTCAGAGAGGAAAGTGATGCATCTCCAACATGACACTTTTACGTTGAGATGTAAAAGGTCATTTGTCTCTGTTCTCACAGTAAGTGAAAATGTATTCACATGTCAAATCTTTCATGTCAGGGAGAATCCAGATTGTGGACTCAAAAGCTTTTCATGTCATGTTTCTAATTAGGTCTGTGACTCATTCTCATGAATAATATATCAAGCTGCATATTAACATCTAATCCAGCTAAATCATCAATTTGCAGCAAACCTTGGCTGTAGCAATTTGAGGAAAAAAAGTCAGAGACTGCAACATTTTCCCAACAGCTGTTAAAACTTCTGTGGTGTCTCTGGGTACTAAACTTGCAAAGCAAATTATTAGATTCATTTTGCTGTATGTGGGGGTGAATGAATTAGTCTAAAATCATAACAGTAGAGTTCTAAAAAGGACTTAGAGGTTAAGGCCAATAAAAGCTCTTTATCTTAAGTACAAATTATGTTCCTTTATGATCTGAGGAGGACAGTATTGTCCAGGTTCAGATTGAAGTGCTGTGTATGATTAGAATAGATTGCTTTTCTTACTGAGAAATGGATTTGTTTCCAATCTGTGAGTGCAACAAAAAACTCCCAGATAATAAATTATTACAAAGAATTTCAACCTGAAATGAAATCACTTGTCAGTTGACCTCAGGCTTGTAGAATTCTTTAAGGCTTGTCCCAGCTCCCTCATTAACATGCTGGGTGGGACTGCTGTGGATGGAGCTGGTGGGTTTTGTTTGTGAGCATGCTGACAGTTATTGTCACACAGCTTCACTCCATCATGTGGTGTTCATCACCAATTAGCCATTTGACAGGCATAATTTCTCAGTGTTGTGGATCACTATTGTAACTGTAAATTAGCTTTGAAAGTGTCTTTAAAATGTCATCTTTCCCCATTGTTGTCTGTTTTCCATCACCTAGTTCATGATAGGTTGCTGGCACTGGCATATGCTTCCTTCCCAGTTTACTTTATAGGCAGAATGATGTATTCCTGCCATTCCCTTTCTGCCTTTCTCTGCTGCTTACATATCTTCTCTAAAGAACTGGGCTTGCAGGAGGTTCCACTGGGTGACTGCGGTGTGTGTCAGAGCAGGGAGAGAAAAGTCATTTATGCCTGGTTTTTCAGCCTTCCCAAATGCTGTTCCATGGCCACATCTGTTGACTTTCACGCAGTAAGAGCCTTTGAAAAGGATACAGCTTGGATGGAGCTTCTGTCAAGCTGCATCATTATAATCAGCTCTGAGAAAGACAGGTACCATGTGCTCCTCTCCTCGTGCATATGCATCCTCTCTCCTGCACACAGGCTACTTCTGACACTGGAATGCTCTCTACTACATAATACCTCACTGAAGAGCTGTTACAGGCAGAATATTTGTGACATATCCATAAAGTCTGAGAATTTTGAACCTGAAGTGTGGAAGTCATGGCTTTTCAACTGAATCTGGCCAGGTTGTGGGATGTGATCTGATTGTTCATGTGCAACTGCTGCTAGTGAGGGTTTTTTCTGGGAATGTGGGATGTTAAGCTATGTTTGCTTTGTTGTTTGCAGTGGAGCAAAACTGCTCTCCAGATAGGATCTAATGGTAAAGAGCAAATGTAAATAGCATATACAGAGTTAAAGTTTCAAAGAGCCTGACTTGAGCATTGGCTGTTACCAAAAGTTAATGGGAGACTGTGGACAATTTTGCCGAATGCCTCAGAAAACTAAGTTGATCTGCATTTCAAAACCCAAAATAATATTGCACCTAATAATGGGGCAGCAGTAACTGTGATACTGTGTCACAGGTGGTTGCATTTGAACACATGTAATGATGAATCAGTAGGTATGCTTGGCTGTGCCAGCCCATGATTGCAAATTACAACAACTTTTAGCAGCTTGTGAACATTTTTTGGTGTTTTATTTCCTTAGACGTTGTGATTAATAACGAGGATCTCAAGGCATACTAAAATGGGAATGGTCACTACTCAACATGCTGAAAGATCTCCTTAAAATGAAGTCTATATATTTGTAATGCAAGGTTAGGAAAAGTAAAAGGATTGAGTACATAGCATCGACTATTCATTTAGAATCAGAGGTTCACCTATGAAAGAGGCACTTTGAATAGCTAATATGTACTTGTCTTAAGTATCAAAAATTAGGATATACAGGTTGTGTATGGGTGCACTAGTCTGCATGGGTTAATGTTTGACCTCCATCAGATTGCACTTCTTCCTGTTCTGTCAGTATTACTTAAAAACTGGGTTAATGATGATTTATACACCTGACAATGACACACATATACCTCAGCATCCCTGGAAAGCTGCAGCTAAGAGCAAGGGTAACCATTTTAAGTTAAGGATCAAATGTGGTTAACAAAAAAAGTGCTAAAAAAAGATTTCTTTAGTGTGGGGAAAGCAGCAGAACTTTACTGCTTGTTTGTATATCTGTACAGACTTGATAGAACTTGAAAATCTGCCTATAGTAAGCCCCAGGTGTAAGACCTTAGACAGTAGGAGCTGGAGTAATTAGCAAGCTGAGAGATTTGGATTGTTGTAGCAATTAAAGACTTTCACATAGGTTTATTCTCCATTCCACTTGCAGAGCCTGATGCTGTGGTTCTTGAGCAGGGATCATTTTTAGCAATGGAAATTTTGTATGGTAGGGGCTGTTTCTTGAGCCCTTTTATGTACTAATGATGAAAACATTCACATTCTTAGCTTATTGTGCTCTTAAACAAATCAGTGAATCCAGTTCATGGAGCTTAGGAAGACAAATGACACTTCCAAGGCTACCAGCAGTTATGCATAAACAGCTGGTGATTTTGGTGATCAATGGCAAGGAAAAAAGTGTATCTGTGCCTGACTCCTAGAAAGAAACAGGATACACTGTCACAGCCACCACTTAAATTAAAATCTGTGTGGCAGTTGAGTTTTCTATTTCAGTGACATCTTAAACTGCATCACATGTTATGAACTACACAGAAATTAGCAAATAGATTAGATTAACTTGGTACTGAACACAAAGGATAAAATCAGTTAATTTTGACACAGTGATGATGACAAATAAGTACTTTCCTTGGAACACTTAAGTAAAACTACTTTGAATGTACAGATTGAGAACTCCATTGTGCTCTGTCTTGTCATTTCAGTTGTGATGTATTTTGCCCACATCTTGCTAATTTCTGCCTGGCTTTATAGGCTGAGTTGATACTTTACTTTTTTAATGTAGCAATCCATTTTCTTTGCACTTTTGTTATACGTGTGCAGGGCTTGTTTTTGCTTTATTCTCTCTCTGGAAGCATTTTAGTCTCTTCACTTTGAGTGGCTGATTTAAGGAAATTGAGAGATTAGGATAGCAGACAACTGAGATGAATTGAAGTAGTTCATCTTTGTCAGAAAAATCCTGTCTCTCAGCTGTCCCTCTTTTAAGAGAGAGGAAGAAATTGGGCAGAGAGCTGAACTTGAGGCATAAAATAATTAGGAAGAAGCAAAGTAAATGTCTGGAACAAAGCTGGAAAAAATGGGCACCCTTTGGACTGAATTAGGTACATGGAAGCACCTAATTCCATATGGATCTGTAGCAGACTATCAATTTACTCTGAATCCATTAACTTAGTGAGCAAATCTGGAGCAAGAGAAAATTCTTAGGGGTATGTTTTCCAAAGAGTAGATAATCAAACTTCTTTGCAGTTGCTAAGTATTAGAGAGGAATATCCTTCCCCAATAGAGATGGCAAAAAATTGTTTTAGAGCAAAAATGTGCAGAGAAGAGGAAAGTCTGTATTGTAGCTCAAATGTTTCTCTTTGCTAATGTGGAAAAATTGGAAAGTTTAAGCTCAACTTTGGAGTTATTAAAAATAAAAATAGCTAAATACAAGTAAGCTGAGGGGAAGGTGCTATTAATGTATGAAATTAGGAAAGAGATTACCATGTATGAAAAGGAGATTTTAATCAGTGTTAGTAGCTACTGGTAATGTATTTCAAAGAAGTATTGAGCTGGCTGGAATCAAAGTCACTTGTACATGCAGAGCTTCCAGCTAAGAAGCTATGGGAGAATATGGGTCTAACACAGTCTGGACCAATCTCAGAAGTTATTCTTTGTCTGAAAACAGCAGAATTGCCAGCATTGATCACACTTGAGCAGTAGTGGTGAGCATCAAAGTTGTAACAAGGCACGTTCACTTGATCTGCTGAAAACTTGAGACTGGGAGAAATGATTGATAACACAAAAGCAAAGAGCCCCTTGATAACTTGCTCCAGGAAAACAGAAGGCCTGTAAGCTTCTAAGGATAGAAGAACTTTAATCACCTTAATCATTTGGAAACTTTTAAGGAATTATGTGGTGTGGTGTCCTGGCACTGTGCAGATGTGCCTGTCCTCAGAACTTACTCCTTCACTCTGCTCTGTGCTGAGGCTTCTACTCTGTACTGAAGGAGCCTCTGGCTGGTCTGAACCTTGAAGAAGTATGTAATTTTGGAGGGATGGGGAGGAGGAAGAGCACAGCAGGTAGATGGTTCAAACACATGTATGTCTATCTAACAGCTGCTCTGGGAGAGGAAAGCAAGCAAGCAATAGAAGTCAGGTGCTGGGCAGGCTTGTTGTCCAGCCTGTCCCTAGGATTACAGTCACAGATGTGAGCATACAGACTTCCTCTGCTGCAGTTTGGGCACAGACTTTCAGCTGAATGTAGTGCCTAGAGAGACACTTTTTCATTTTCTGGATGCAGATGATATGCTGTGGGGCATGTTCAGCTGTTCTGTTCCCAGCACTGTCACTGCTTCAGCCCCTTGCTGTGACCAGCAGAAAGGGTTCCCAACTCCTTGGGTACTGCACTTGCACAAGACAGCTACAATTATGAAGGAATAAATTAAAAGCAATTGATAAAGTTTCTTAAATACAGATCATCAGTTTGGCCAAATTGTGAACATTAGAGACTTGAAATCTCTTTACAGAAAAATGCTGAACACCTCGTAATTTGTACAACACAGTGGGCATTAGAAGGTGCTCCTGTCTGTGATGGGGAAGGTTGGAAGCAGATGATTTTTAAGATCCTTCCAACCCAAACTATTTTATGATTCAAAGCCCTTTGTTTCAGAGCTTATGTGTAACTCACTGCTCAGTGTCCTAGCTACAAAGCCCTAGTCAGACCATTTTCTACTGTTGCTCTGTTTTACTATGCAAGACTTGCAAGGCTGCAACATATGGCATGGCTATATTGTCCTATAAAGGAGGAAATAACTGTGTATGACTTTTATTTGGATGGTGAAAGCTGGGGAAAAGAAAATGTCCCAAGAGTTACTCTTCTAAAACTAAAAGCCAAGGTGTTTGATGTGATGTCAAAGGCTGTTGAAATATGTAATTCATTCCATCTGCTGCCTTTGGTGCACGAGAACAAGACATTGGTGCCAGCTGCATATGCCTAAAACTGAGAGAGTAAAAGCCTTGGCAATCATTCTGTTTACTCTGCTGCTTGTAAGAGTGCAAGTGAGCCACAATTTCTCTTTTATTTTTAGCCCCTGTGTCCTGGTTTGCCTGACAGGCCAAGCTTAGAGGGATGTCTGCTGCAGGCACTTGAGCTTAGAGGCTTTCCCTGTATTGCCAACACAGGAGTTCTAAAAATTCATACCCATTCACCACCTTTCTCTTGCCATCTGTCTAGGAATTAGGTAGCTCTGGATTTCTTATTCCAGGCTCAATATCATGGAATTGTCATTTCTTTCATTGCTCCTTGGCTGGGCTGACCAAGCTTAGCCATTTGTTATTTTGGAGCTGCAATTAACAGAGTTTACTGATCTAAACAAATATTGAGTTTTTAACAATAAATGTCTTCTAATGCTGCATTCTCAAATAAAAGACAAGGCTTGCAAGCAGAACCATCAAATCAACAAGCTCCAGGAGATTAATTTTTAAGTAGTAGTTAGTATCATTAAATCATTCCTCAGTCTTCAGGGAAGTTTACTCTGGTTTGCTCCAGTGCTGTATGATGTGTTACAGTGGCCCAAGAACAGTCAAGTGGAAGTGGAACTTAGAACTTCAATAATTTATTGCTATAAGTAGTAGCACTTTCCTCAGTGTTTTTTTGATGTGAGACTTTCAAGTTACTGTTTAATAGAATGATGAAAGAAATTGAATATCAATAAATTGCTCCTGGTTTAATTTATAAGGCAATTATTAAAGAAATAGAGAATTAAACCCATAATAAATGATATTCATCCCTCTTCCCCTTTCCTGTTATTTATACAAGAGTCATGCCTGGAAGCTGTGTTGTCTATAACCTAGAGCCAAATGGATTTGTACATGCAGTAAAAGATCATAAAAGAATTGTGATAAACCTAACAGGATCCAAAAAAAATAAGAAAAAAAAATATTCCCAAATGCTCATGGACAACAATGGATAATATAACACGGTAACAGAACTGCTAGGTCTAAAATCCTTATTTCCTTAATCTATTTTTTTAACCTGTGGTTGTCTTCTCCAGAGGAGAAATAAGAATTAAGATCCTAAACAACTTTTATGGGTCTGTGTCTCTGTACTCAAATATAAGCACACAAGTAGTCTCAAATCTGTGTGCCATTTACAGATTCAAGCTTACTACAACTATAAGAATTGAAGCCAAATCTACCATGCTACTTGAATCCAAATTGGGGAAGGAGAGTTTAATAGCACTTGATGGGTAATTGGGAGTTCTTAATCTGAAGCCTTCTAAACTGCTTTGGATTTTGTCACTGAGGGCATGGCCTCTAATTTTGATGTGCTTCATGTGTCCCAGAGGTATTCAGGAGTGACTGATGTTTTTCCGTGCTATGGATTGCTAATATAATGATAATAAAGCCAAAAGCACATGTGTGTAAGATGTCAATAATCCCTTACATCTTTGGCATGCTCTAAACAGAGCTTATGTAGATCCCTGCAAATGTAAACTCCTTGTGATATGGTTCTTGTAGAATAAGTGAAATGAGTTTCTGCTCCATAAGAGGATTTTTAGTTGGAATGAAGAAACCCTACTGCACATCTCACTGAACAGCTGATCTGTAGTAACTGTGATGCTGTGCCAGGTTTATCTGGACAGAAGTAAAGATGGATTTGTCTAATGGCAGATTTGTGGGAAATGGAATAGTGTACAGTTTTCTTAGAGGATCTATAAGCTAGATGCTTGGTATTGCACAGGACTGATTATGAGAATTTTATTATTCATTCAAGTCTTGGACATATTTACATTAATAAATTAGTCAAGTTAGAAAAATGAGGAATTTTAACTATAAAAGTTAGTATAGGTTTTTTTCAGACAGATTCTTAAAGATTCTGTTATGTAAGTCCCTGCACCTGAGAACTGTGCCAGAACCCACAGGTTTTGCCCAATATTTTTTTTACTGATCTTTGCTTTCAGGTGTGCTTGGTGGGAGAACTTTTCATCTCTTGGTCTGCATGAAAGCCTGAGGGTAAAGGGGGAAAGGGAAGGAAAACTGTGAATCACTACCACTTATTTAATTATTAAAATGTACAGTTACTATTTGCTTTGCATGACCTATGTTTATAGTGTGGTATCAATTTAAAAAAATTAGGAGGCTCTTACAGGTAAAGATGTGAGGTTGTGCTTCAATAGGAAGTAAGAATATTGAAGACACCTGCAGATTGGTTACCACTGGTTTTTTCCCCACTTCAAAAAGCTTAAATTATCCATAGGTAAAGACTAGAGAAGAAAATATCTGAAAACACTCCTTAGCACTACATAAATTGCAAATTATTTGATTCTTATGATTTTGAAAATACATAGGAAAAATAATTCATAGGATAAGGCAATTAAAGTTATAGGTAGGTTCATTGAGGATATTACTCAATATACTGAGAGTTCAAGCCCATTTGTTGGGGTGGAAAAAACCCCTTTGCTATCTACCTAGATTGATCTACGTATTACTCTTGTATTTGATATGTACTTGTTTTGCTTAGTATAATATATATTGTTGGCACTATATGAACTTAATTTCATACCTTAACATATGATAAGTTAGAGTTACAAAAACCAAACTAAACAACAAAACCCTCTAAACCCAACTCTTTGCATCTGTAGCTTTGGACTTTATACACTTTAGGTCTAACACAAAACACCTTCTACTTAAACATTATGGGATTCTGAATGCAAAATTTCATCTCTTGCTTTCTACAGATATTTAGGTTTATTTGGGTTTCTAGTTGCAATGTGCTAACACCTTAAAAACAAAAAAACCCCTACAAAAAACCCCAAAAAAACAACACCACAATCTGCTGTCAGAATGGGAGAAGGAAGTCTTGTAGCAAGAGGCCTACTTTCTGCCTCAATTGGTTAATTGGGGTCCAAGTGCTTAGAAACTAAAATATTGTTAAAACATGGGGAAAGGATGTTCTGAATTTTTTTTTTTACTAACCCCCAATTTACAGCAAAGTCAGGAATGCTACTACTTGACTTAATTTTGAAATAATGTCTTGAATTTCCTGCATGGACAATGCATGATTTGCCTGGGAATGTTGCTGTTGCTCTAAAATAACCCAGGCAAATCAGCCCGCAGCACCTCATTGAATTGCTAAGGGAGCATGGGAGTGAAAAAACCTGTCTTTGGGAGGAAATCTCCTTGTTCAGATTTATCCCTAATGGTGTAAACAGTGTGGAGGCACTGAAACTGGTTTTAAAGGAGTAGTGAGAAGCCTTCATTGGCTACCTGCCCCCTCTGTGAGGGGGTGGGATAACTTTGGACCAGAATTTCCCTGGCAGTGTGATTCTCAAGGACTGCAGTGTGTGTGGTGGTGTATGGCTGTGTGGCAGGAATGTTGAGGGGGTGGATTAGTATTTTTCTGCTGTCACAAGAAGAAATAGGTGTTCACTATTAACTATTGATTGAATCTTGTAATCTGTGAGCAGGTGACAACACCAGAAAACTCTCCTACCCATGTAGTGATTGCAACAGGTTATACTCCTGAAGCTAAACGTAAGCAAATAGTGCAAATAACATCTGCTTAACAGTTATTTGTTTGGGTTTTTTTTCCCCTTGGGAATATATACATCATTTTAAGATAATCCATTGATTTATCAGCTGCAGATTTTCCACTTGCTGTTGGTGCAGTGCTACCAAATTAGTTTCAGATCTTAGAAGTAATCTCCACAGAATGTCAGCCTCTTCCAGTATTTATCTAGCCTTACTAGAACTGTTTTTTTCTGTGAAATAATAGACTACAAATACAAATCCCAGATGTACTCTCGGAATCTATAAATTGCTCATTGTGAAGAAAATACATTTTTTTCCATAAAAATGATGGATTGCGGGAGCGTAATGGCTTGTGCTGCTGTTAGAGTTAAATTTGCTTCGGAATTACTGAGTTTCATACTGTTTAAAGCAGGTGCAGACTCTATAAGGCTAGACAGACAAGAACAGTGCACATCTATGGCGGAAGTAGGGCAACTATAAAGAATTCTGATGTTACATAGCTCTCGTATTTACTTTTATTCTTTTCTTTGCTGAAATGCAGTGAAAAATGCTGAATGCTCCCTTTGTACAGTATTAAACATAGACATGATTTACATAAACTTGAGCATTAACACTCTTTGCAGTTATTTCTTCATGTACACAAGTAAAAAAATAGCCAAAGTGCAGATGCTATTTTGTTTACCTCCTACAATAAAGACTTTAAAATAAGCCTGAATGCAGTTATCATCTGCAATGACACAGGTTTGCTTTGAGCAAGACACTGAAAAGATTGATTTTTATGAGTGGCAGTTGTGCAAATTGTAAATTGAAGAGACATTGACTTCATCCTTTTCACAGGTAACCTAGGCTTATTTACCTTCATTAAGGAATTGCATGTTTGCTGAGCTGAACTGTTATTGACTCTTTCAAAGGAATTGGTAATGGTCAAAGAGAGACTTCATTGCCAGGCTAATGAGCAGGAGGAAACATTCATGCCAGCTCCCAAGATCTCTGAACTCATGCCCAACATCCATGTGTTGGTAAAAGCTGAAGTCATCACCTTCCTCTCACTGTTTGAGGTGTGGAATTTGGGTTATTCATATATCATGTGGTGGTTTAAATCATTTTCACCATAGTCTCCAATTCCCACACTGCTTTGTACTTGTACTTTCCAGAATCTTTTGTAGGGAACTCTATGCTTTCTGCAGCTTCATCAGCTTCTGTCAATGACTTCATTCTTAGCAAAAAAATATCAATGAAAATCAAGTCGTCTTTGTCTCTTCTAGGGGAAAGTCTGATCTGGAGAGGTCCTAGTATAGTTAGTGGACACTGAAGTGTCCATTACCTTTGCAAGTGTCTTAAGGCAGTGACAGTCAGAGACTGCTCCTGAAGCATTCTTAGATCATTATGGATCTTTGCCTCAAATTACAGTGATGAGTGTTGCATGGCAGAGCAAAACAAGAAGTATGTGCTGAAGAGGGAGTGACTTTCAATGTTAGGCTTCTATGTTTCAGAACCTGGAAGCTGTGACTCATTTTGGGAAAGGGTTTTTTCTGGATTGATGTGGCACATCCTTTAAGGGAGGTCTCCACATTTTAAATCAGCTTTTCACTAGTAGAGGTGAATGCTTCATTTGTATGAGCCACACAATGCAGGGCAGAAAAACCTTGTAGTGTGAGATGTGTTACTGTGTATAGCTTGGAGGATGATTTCTTAAAATGAACTTGAGATTTCAGGCATATTTCACCCCAAAGTGCAAGGTCTACTGATCTCTATCCAGAGAGTTAAGGCTTCAGTCAGAACTCCTAGTTCACTTAGGAAGGACTCAAGTATCTGTGAAACAAATTGTAAATAGAATATAGTGTTATCACAGAATGAGATGTGTTACTGTGTATAGCTTGGAGGATGATTTCTTAAAATGAACTTGAGATTTCAGGCATATTTCACCCCAAAGTGCAAGGTCTACTGATCTCTATCCAGAGAGTTAAGGCTTCAGTCAGAACTCCTAGTTCACTTAGGAAGGACTCAAGTATCTGTGAAACAAATTGTAAATAGAATATAGTGTTATCACAGAAATCTGGTAGGAAACACTACCGTTCTTCCTATCCACCTTATTTTTTGGTCATGTTATTTATTATCTTCTTTGTATAGGAAAGGAATTGCTCAGAATGGCAGCTCTATATAAAGGTAAGGGAGAAGCACAGCAAACTCATTCTTGCATCTCTTTTGTTTATACCAGTAAATTTGGGGAATCAGAGTAGTTAATTGCTTCAAGGAGGACTGAAACATAATGAGAAAGATTTAGCTTTTCTTTCTGATTCCTGTAAGACTACAAATGTATGATGATAGTGTGGATTTCACATAAATGAAATGCTGATGGACATAATTTTTTCTCTGACTTGTGTGGTTCATGTAGTACTACCTGCAAAGTATGTTGCACTAAAGATTCTATAAAAACTCTTCTGTGTACTAATTCTAATATTTTAACTGTATATGAAAAATTAATAATTTTTTTCCTAAACCAGTTTTGGGTAAGCCATGTCCTTTTCTAATCAGAATATTTTCTGGTCAGAAATATATATTTGAGATGTAATTAATGAAGAATGAGTATCTAAATGGCTTGAAGCACTACTGTCATTGTGCTGTTTGCAACAAGCAAGCTGTTGCCTAGGGCAGCTGTAGTCCAGTCAGTTGCCATTAGGATTAAGTGAAATAATAGAGAAGGCAATATGGATTGATGATGCCTGTGGATTTATGGAAAATTCCCTCTGAAGTAAGCTGGGTTTATTCTCTGACACTTTAATTGGGGTAAAAATATTTCTAATTGTGAAGGTATGTGATATATTTTCATTTCATGCTGCATAATACTCTGGGGAAGAAAAGCACTTCCTCCTCCACAATATCACTTAAGTACACCTGAGAAGAGATGTATAGTTCAAAACAGCTATTGAAAGAAACCTTATCCAAAGAAGAAATAATTAGGGGGAATTTTGGTGAAGACTAGTGTTATGTCCGGTGTCATTCAGTATATCTAGCAGGCATTTGAAAATAAAGGAAGGGTGAAGGAGCCCTGAGGTTAATGACAGTGAGTGAATGAGTATAGAGGTGGAAATAATCCTGAAGAGCAGCCAGGTTGTGCAGTTTACATTGCTCTCAGACAATGAACTCAGTTCAAAGAATTCATGTTAGCAAAAACCAGTGTGGGATTGCGGGTGTAGGACCCAACAGCACAGAACAAATGTGAATGGGAGAAGACTCTGGGCTTCACAGCTAAACATCATCTTCATTTTGAATATCAAAGTTTGCTATTATCCTTGAATACACAATCAAATATGAGTCCAAATATACAGGTAACATACCTTGTGACAGTGATGAAATTGGTAATGAAGCTAATGCTAGTTTCAGTGTCCATACTTCAAAACAGAGGTAGACCAGAGCAAAGGGAACAAAGCTTCCTTCTGGAAGTTCTGGGGGGAGAAAATATTCCTAATACAAAGACTGAAGCTGTTGCATAGCTGTTTGTCTGATATATTACTATATTTTTGTGTATATAACTTACCTAATACATGAAAAATCACAAGTAGTTTTCCAATGTATTCTGCCAAAGAAAGCACTTGGAATTGAGTTTTGAAAGAGGAGCATTTGCCAATGGACACTGACGGGAAAGACACTGAAGCAAATCAGTGTTTGGACATCTTCCATAAGTGAGAGAATAGCCTTTGGAACATATTGCTGAAAGAAATTGGTTGTTTTTCTGGTTTTTAGTGCCTTCACTGGTACTTTGAGGAGCACAATCTTGGTCAATGTAACTTACTGGATCTATATGAGAGAGCCAAGTCCAAGTGCAGTGGTTTGTAGCACACAGGAAATCAGATTACATAATAAAATAATCTCACCTCAAATGCCCAAAATTTCTGCAGATCTGAGGCCAAACATTTTTTGCTCAAGAAAAAAAAAACCAGAAAATAATGTGCAAACACATTTTTATAGATCTCTGCCAGATTTTCTCTGAACTATTTCCTTTATAGTTAATATTTAAATCTTTGAAGTAGCACCACAGAGTTCACATTGGTGTTTTGATGGACTGGTGGTGATAAATTCATAAGACAGATGGAAATGACAGGAGGATTTGGTGGGTCTGTTCTGCATGTTCTCCTGCAGAGAATCATTTAGGGTGGAAAAGACCTCCAAGACGGAATGCAACCAACCTAACACCACCAGGTCCATCACTAGACCCGGTCTCGAAGTGTCACATCTCCATGTCTTTTAAATACCTTGGCCCATGGAAAAGCATTCTTAAGGGCTTAGGAGAATTCAAAAGCACACAGCTGCTGTGCTGAGCATTGCCTTGTATTTAAAAGGGCGTTTGGTCTCCTTTCACATTGCAAGATTGCCCTTAGCAATTAGAGTTAATCATTACATATAGTGGTGTATCTTTATCTTTTACATATGTTCTCATAATATTAAATCAGTAATTCTTAGGAAATACTGTGTAAAATCAACTGTGTGCCTTTGGAGTGTTGAAAAGAATTAAGTAGGCAGAATGAACAATGAAACTGTCTCTTTTTGGCATCATGCTCATTTGACTCTGTACTTTCCTCATTTCTGTTCAAGTGGAATATCCTGGAGCAGTTTCAGGGCAACTTGTGCATGAATGCCTGTTTTCTTCAGCACATCATTCTTGCTATGGTTTAGTACCTGGCTTTGTATTCCTTTCAGATTTTAATGTATCATCAGAGTTCTTTTCTTGCCGCTCTGCAGCCCTTCACAAATAATTGAAGCAAACGTGCTAGGGTTTTGGTGGACCATCTGTTATGTTTGGTATCGCATCCCCAACAAAGAGTGGTCTCCTGATAAACAAGTAGACAGATTAAGGACTTTATGTTCCTAAACCTCAGAAAGAACAGCTTTTTCCTTTCTTTCTATTCCAACCATGTTGGCTGGATAACAGAATCACTTTTAGCATTTCAGTAATCGTGACAATTATGTCAGAAGTTCTGAGTAAATAAAATGTGTGATGATCAAAAGAACCTCAGTCTCATATTAGATACTCATAGTTCAAGTCTCTGTGATTTACTGATTTTTCTGGGTAAAGTGAATGGTGTTTGAAGTGAAGCAGGAGAGTTTTCACAGGACACAACTCTCTTTTGCAACCAGCTCTATGTTTTTAGTTACTTTACCTGTTACATGCAAGGCAATGTGTACTTTCCTCTTACTGACTGAAAAATACTTAATCAATGCAGTTGATACTCCAGGAGATTTTGAGTTTCAGTCTTTCGTTACTTTTAGCCCAACAAACACTGTGAAATCTTTATTCAGTGGCTAGAAAAAAACCCAACTATTTTTCTCTGTCCAAAAGAAAAATCCAGGTACCATGAAATTGCTTCTGGGTTCATTTTGGAAGGTGGAGCTTGCATACTTTACCTCAGCTTTCTTCTCAGAATCATTACATTACACACAGGGCAGTTGAGCCTAAGTCTGATGGGATGACTGTTCAGGTAGGGAAGTGTTTTGTGGCATTTTCACACAGCTGGTAGCCAAGCCAGCAATAGGGCTTTAATCCATGAGTTCCTGTCCTTACACTGGGAATCAGGTACATAGCAGCTTGTGCAGCTGAGCTGTTTTAGCTCACCATGGAGGAATAAGATAGGTCTGAAATTTCAAATCATCTTTGTACTCTCCATCCTGAGTTTCTGGTTGTTCCTAAGAAAGAACTTCATTTTACAGAGAAACATGACATTCTCCATAAGCCATTGCCAGACTCCAAAGGGGATAAATAGAAACCCCCACAGGTTTTCACTCCAAACTTTGCAGCTTCCAGTTCTGACTCCTTTCCCCTCTTCTGGAATGCATTTCATATATCAATGAAAGGGAAGTGGATACATGGAATTGGTGATAACTACTGAATCAGTTCTGTGTTATATAAAACATGTGCTTTGATATTATGGCCTAAGCCACAAATTTGGCAGCCGCAGATTATGAAAGCTTAAAGACTTTCATAGTTGAATTAAAGATCCTATGATATTTACAATACCTGCTGTAACAAGGGTGGGTCATTAGGAATATCACTGTAATGTAGGTATTGGAATAAAAATCCTTCAGGTGTGACCTGCTGAAAAATCCACTTTCACATTCATGTTTATCACAATGCAGTATTTACTTGCCTCTTTGTAAAATGAGTTCTGTTCCTGAGTTCTGCTCTACTTGTGTTATTCTTACCACACATTTTCAGTTTACTTGCCGTGAATGTTTCTCAAAAGTGTTTGGAACTTGCTCATCGTCAAGGCATGTGCACTTTATGCTTGGAGCACGTGTGTAGATCAGAGTATTCATTCATGTTTATCACAATGCAGTATTTACTTGCCTCTTTGTAAAATGAGTTCTGTTCCTGAGTTCTGCTCTACTTGTGTTATTCTTACCACACATTTTCAGTTTACTTGCCGTGAATGTTTCTCAAAAGTGTTTGGAACTTGCTCATCGTCAAGGCATGTGCACTTTATGCTTGGAGCACGTGTGTAGATCAGAGTATTCTGTCTCATTTCTTCAACAGAATTGCTTCCCTGCCATGCATTTCCTTTGGTAGGATCATCAGTTGGAGATTAGCTATTCTGTTGGTATGAGTAAGTTTCTAAACACCATAATGAGCCCTTCTTTGGCAACTCCAGGTTCTCTTAGCTTTTCTAGAAGCCCTTGGTACTTGGTCACTTTATGGCTTTTGGTATAATCCACAGTTGGATCCATTTCTGTCACTTTGTATCTCCAGAAGTGCAAAGCAATTCTTAAACTGTATTCAAATACGTAAAATCCAACCACCAAAACCTGTGTGACTCATTTCAGCACCTCCTGATGAACTGCAAATGTAGAACAGACATTTTCTAGGGTTGAAGCTTCTCTTGGCCTCCCTAAATATCTTCATAGAGCCTTTACTTGGCTCTGTTCAGTACTGCTGTAGCATAACACATTGGCCTGGGACATGTCTAGTCCCAGGTTAGGGAGAGTTTGTCACTGAAGCAACATATTGTCTCCTGATACTTGGCATTGCTAAGTAACATAAGTTCAAGTCTAAATAATTTACCCACAATAGCAAATGGGTGCATAAGGCTCACTGCATTTTTTCCAATCCATTTCTAGAGCTGATGTCACCTTAAACACACTTTTCTTTTTTTTTCTTTTTCTTTTAAAACAATGTTAGCTTTAAGCTGTGCCCTCAACTTGCCAACCTAATAAGCTTCTCTTGTTTCTTCAGGGAATAGGTCAAACTAACACCTGCAGGGAAGTCTCTTTAGATTTGTCAGAAAGTATTCAGCAATCAGTTTCACTTTCCAGCTGATTTCTTGTATTGATTGTATTATTTCAGTATAACACCATGAATCTACCATTCTGCACTCCTTTTCAGAAGACTTTTTTCTTCTTAGCAGCTTCTTTTATTTTCTTCCTAGTCTAGTGAAATAAAATATTTCTAAAACTTTTGAACACTTGCAAAATGATGCCCAGAGTTATGCTGAGAGGGCAGGAAATTGTTCTTGTGTTATTCAATGATAATTTGAAGGACATTGAAGAAAAGGCTTTGATAGCACCAAAACGTACATAAAATTTGTAAATTTTAAATTTTAAATTTTTAGTCTGTGAAAGCCCCATTTTTTTCCCTTGTAATTTTTTGATCAGGTCAACTCTTATTTTGTAGCATCTGTGGTCATGGCGAAATTTTGCAGGAATTTACCTGTAGTGGTGACCTGGAAAATTCTTTTCTTATGTAGTCCAAGTTAATTAGGTTCTGACTCAAGTTGTTTGTTATTGTCTGAAATGTGCCTATCAGAATCTCTAGGCGCATGTACATAAATTAATCCACAAAAATGACCTGGTTGGCAAATAAAGAGAAGTTGCCAACCTTCCTTTTGCTCCTGCAGCCAACCCCTCAGGCAACAGCCTGAATAAATAGATAAACCCTGCAGCATGCCCTGAAGGCTTGTAAAGGTGGGCTCTGCCAGGCTGCTGGGCTCAGGGAATTGGAGAGAACCTTGCCACTGGGCAATGAAACATATGTGTTTAGGGTGTTTGGGGAGAGCACGTCAGCTGACCTCAACTTCAGCAGCAGCACAGACACTGATTTAATGTTTCAGGGATGCACAACTCCAAGCAGCACCTTGCAAGCTGCTATTGTACACAGTTCCAATGTGATTCTTCTGTAGGATTTGTAAATGCTATATGTATTTTTCTGCTGTTAATGGCATGGCTGTCAGTAGCAAGCTAGCATCTTGGGGATAAGTCATCAGCACCAAATATGGGGAGGTGATGACTACTTAACAAAATTAACATATTTTTAAAATTCAAGCCTATATGTAGCATTTATGATTCATAATTAGTATAAAAAAGAAACCAAAAACCACCCTTACGGTTGTTTCTTCAGGCACGATAGAGTGTAGTGCTAAGGCAACAAAGGGGAAGATAGCTCTTTCTTTGTGTTGCTTTTGCAGCTATTAATTTGTTTCTATTTTGGCTTGATATATTCTTGAAGAAAAAGTGAAAAAATAGTGTTCAACTCTTGCAATTAATCATATTAGCAGAAAAATCACTATTCTGTGCTTATCATGAACTACCTATATTCTAGATTTTCAGTTTTAATTAGAGTTTTTTTCATGTTGTTGGCTAGATATCTAGCAGAATGGGAGGAAGGAAGATGCTATTGGAGACTTTTGCTCCACTGATCCACTGATTCAAAACTCAAATCCAACTTTTATTTGAATGAAATATAGTATGACAATATTATGGAACTTATGTTGAATAAGGACATGAAAATTTAGTAATCACTCGTTAGTATAAACATGCTTTTAATGAACTGAGGGGACAGCAATTAAAGTAAAGCAGAAAGAAAGCAAGAAAGCCAGTGAAAAGCAATCCTTGATTATTTGGAACAGGACCTATTGGATATGTCTCTGATGTGGTAAACACTCTTGTGATGTTGAGGCTAATGGTAACTCATGTGATGATTCCCAGGGAAAGGTTATTGACTGAACACAATTCCATTCATTTATCCCACTTATTCTAAAGGTTAACACAATTTAGTATCCTTCAAATATGTATACAAATACTTAGTGCAATGCAATCTGCTGTTGATAAAAATAGAAACAAATGGAACAATAGTGAGAGCTTAATAAAGAAAAATCGGAAAGTGCTTTGCATTCAAAATGATAGGAGACTTAGTGATTTCACTTGTCTAGCAACAAGTCCTATGTAGAGTTTTTTTGTGCCTTTTCAGCTGTTTGGTATCCCTAAAGGGACTCTATTTGATTATTCAGGGCCAAATATTTGGTACACAAGTATAAAAAATTGAGACCTGCAAGGATTTCCTGAAGTGCTCATCAGGGTTGAGTGTGCAGGATTTGGAGGAGAGCCTTGAAACAAAGCAGGAATTTTTTTCCTATTTAGTAAGCCAAGTTCCCCTCTGCACAATAGCAGGCATAACAGTGCTTTTCGCTTACCAGAACATAACCACAGCAGGACAAAAACCTGATGGGTTTGAAAGAGCAGAGCTCCTCCAAGGCATTCACTAAAGGCTTATTTCTTCCAAAGCCTTAAGTTGAAAACAGTAGGTAAATACCAAGATACAGAAGACATATTTCAAAGCTCAGCCTCATTATTAAGA
>NW_008683092.1:19532-41322 GCF_000695815.1 Acanthisitta chloris
GATAAATAGTTAGTGCTTCTGAAGTGAGCAATGCACTGTTCTCAGTTCATGTAAAACCTCATGTGAAGTGACATGTAGTACTGATTTGGCGCAGAGATATGGCAAAGTGTTGTCTTGGTGTTTTTGAGCAAGCTGAAGGCTGGAAAGCAGTTTGTCCCTGATTAAACAATACAGACTTAGTCATGAAGTGCAAATTATTTTAAGGCTTAGACATAGGATTTCTGAGTGGAATTTGGATATCTCAACTGAGAGAAATATGCTAGAAACAGCAGAGAAGTCCTGCCACATATTCGTGTGCCTTCTGTGTCCTCTACTTGATCTCCTTGTGATCCACAGGTCAATTTTGAGGTTTTTTTCTGCTACGTGTTGAGCTTTTTTTCAGTCTTGTTGTTTTTTGCTGGAGCAAATGAAACTTATCTGAGGTTAATTAATTTTGTTGTTGTCTTTAAAGTGTCTCTTAGTTTCACTGCTGACAGCATCTGCAGTGTGTTTCATTGAAACATGAGTTGTGTGTGAAAATATGATATATAGTTGTATTTGTGGTATTTTTTATTCATAGATCAACAGAGTAGACTTAAAAGACTATTTATAGTACCAAGAGAGTTTTTCATTTATGTAAAATACTTCCATTTCAAAACAAGTAGATTGTTTTAAATGACCTTAGAAACTTGGAACAGATTCCATACCACATTTCTTACCTTCCAAGTATAAAAGTGTTTTTTTTTACTGTTGTCAAAAATGGATGGCAAGATTCAGTATCATGCTATGAAAAATGAGAGTGGTGCAGTGTTTCATATATTAATGCCTTTCATACTTAGCTGTCAAATAGGAGAAGAATAATGCATGAATATGTGTCTTCAGGTTCAGTTCCAGAATATAACCATTTTCAGAACAAATTCTGATTTGCTTTCATAAATAGCACTGAATACGGTGAGTATATACAGTTTCTCCAGCACACTAATATTTTGAAATATATTCAATATTTATTCTTGTATTCAGAACTCAATATTCAGTTATCCAAAATATAAAATGCTGCCATGGTTTTGCCCTGCTCTCTGTTTTGAAAGCTCATGTTGATTCTATTTTTTCATTATTCTAGAGAGGATTCTTTTAAAATTAAATCTTTCCCTGAAAGTCTACTTTCTGCTTTCATATGCTAAAACTTTCTGCTTCATTTTGTGCCTCAGATATCCAGAGTTCACGATACTTTAGTTACAGTAGTTCAGCAGACCACTGACATGCCCAAAGATGTGTGTTGTTTGGAGGCCAGTGGTCATCTCCTTGTTTTGGAGGAACTGGAACCTGAGGCTGTGAAATTGCATTACTGATACAGTCCCTTGTGGGTGACTGCGGTTAAATACATTACAAATATCAGGTGATGAGCACCTTCCTAGTGGAAACCCAGTGGCAGGTAAAATACAGTCTCCTGAAGCACGAATCTCAAAGCCTTAAGACAGGCTCAACACTTTTACAGTGGAAAATCAGGCCAGGCAAAACACTTTCTAGATAATTCTTTTTCATGAGCCTTTAATTCTGTTGACTCTTATAAGTAATCTTGCAGAATGGAGCAGTTTATTAAACAAAATTTCTTCAGTTATGTATATCTTTCCCTGTGCTTTTGTATTGTACTGTGATATTTTCATTGTGTCCAGTGATCATTTTGCTGAACACTACCTGATCCTGGATTGTGTGTCTAACAGTGATAATGCTCTATGTAAATGAAGTTATAGGTAGAATTACCTTTCTGCTTGCTGTTAGTGACCTACTGTACCGATTTAAGCTTACAAGGCTACAGAGTCATGAATCAGTAGGGCTTTTCCAAATTTTGTAGGGTGTTTTACAAGCACAATTCAAAAGTGGCTCTGGCAATCAAGGAGAAAACTCATTAAAGCCATTAACATGGCATACACATGCTTCTTCTTCCCATTGGGCCTCCACACTCCCCCAGAAAATAAATCACTATAAAACCAACTCAGCCCAATCCCAGAAATGTTCACACCCCGAGACCCTTCACCACAGTTATGTGGGAAGGCATCTTTAAGGTTTTGGTGTCTTCAAATTTCAGTAACATGAAACAGCCTGGAAGGAAAGAGAATAAACAAACAGTTCATCTGCACTGAAAGAATGTGTCTGTGAGTAACTAATTCAGTTTATAGTGTGGAAGAAAAAAGTGACTGAACAGTAATTAGTTTACTGTATTGTTCGTAATAATGTTATATGATTAACAGAGCATAAATGGAAGAAGATGAGTGAGGGATTTTGCATTAGTGCTATGGATTGCCTCAGCTTTGATATAAACATTGAGAGGATTATCTCTTGATTAACATGCCTGTTGGCAAAAGATGAAATAGTTCTTGTGTTGCTCTGTGTAACATCCAATTTTCCAAATAAAGAAATGAAATACTTTGATTCCAAGGGTCAAAGTTAGAAAAGGAAGCTCAGAAATCTTCTTTCTTGGGCAATGCTACTTGGGTCTCTGACAAGAGAGGAATCCTGCAGATGGGTATTTTTTTAGGTAGTGGCCAGCCTAGTGCTCAGCCTAGGAGAAAGGGGGATGTCCAGCTAGAATGATACTGCATTTTCTGTCTCATGGAGGTCAGTATTACTGAATGGTAAGGAAACTGGTGATGTGAAACACTGAAAATGGCTTTGCAACCTTATAGCTGAAGAGCCAACAGAGAGTAGAGTCACAAAATCATTCAGGCTAGAAGAGACCTTGGAGGATTCTAGCCCAGCCTCCTGCTCAAAGTAGGTCTGCTACAGGGGCCATCAGAGCTTTGTCCAGTTGGGTTTTGAAAGCCTCCCAGCATGGAGGCTGCACAGCCTCCCTGGGTTCCACTTCTCTGCTTAATTATTTTTGAGGTGACTCTTTTCCATGCTTCACTGCACCTTTTCATTTCCTAAAGAAGAAATAAAGAAAAAAAGTCTGTTAATAGTGAGTTTCATATGAGTCAATAAGTATAGCAGATCTCCCAGATCTAGGAAACGTGCTGAATAACCTACCCTGAATACTGAGGGGAAATTTCTCTTTAGGGAATGACAATACCATATTTTGAGGACAGGAGAGAGTAATGGACTTGAAACTGCATAAATTAGTAATCTTGCATAGGGCAAGACAACATGCTAGTTATTCATAGCCCAAACAATAACTCAAGAGTTATGGCTCTTCTATGCATTTAAACTGTGAGATAAGTAAGGGTTCTTTTGCACCAGATGGTCTAAACTGCTTGATATATCATGTTAGAGAGGAAGGTCAATCCATGTACTTGCTTTTAACCTCTGATACAGTAGGTGTTGTCCTATGGAATGTACCTCAACACCTCTTCTTTAATGCCATTGTCATTGTGAATCAGCTCAATGAGCAGGTTTGGTTCATTTTCCTTGTTGTGATTTCTGAACTGGAAGCTACTTCTGTGAGGTCTTTTTAGAGTCTGACAGCAACTTTTTTTAGGTGACTGCAGTCAGAGGTACCACAGAGCAGAGTAAGTTCAGTTGTGTTTCTGAAATCTCCACAATTGTTACATGGGGCAAGACTAGTGACGTCGAACACAGTTGATTTACTGCAGCAACAAACTGCACTGTAATGCATGCTGGAGAATATTTTCCTATAATCCTTTTAGGAACTATTTGTAAGAGGCTTAAAGGGTCAAGGATAGTTTTATCTGTTTCCTGGATGAAAGTATTGGATATTACTCAGAAAAAGTGGTTAGCCGTTTAAAAAATCATGTCACAGATTAATGCCTTTAATGTCTAAGATGTGAATATTCATTCAGATTCTGATCTCTTGACTCTTCAACATTATGTCACTAAAGCTTCTTTTTCTCTTCTAGTCATATTTTTCTTTAAAACTGAAAACCAGTCTTTGAGCTGTCAAAGCTACAGCATTTTTTTGTAGTGTTGAGACTGACATCGTGCTTCTGTCTTCCCTCTTTGTATGGAAAGAAGTCACTTTGCAGCGATAAGACTACAGATCTTTGGGTTCAGATGTGCTTAATACAGTTCATATTCCTGAGGTAACTGAGGATGGGGATGAAGAAGAATATGAGGTTTAGAGAATATCTTCAATTAACAGCTGAGGTCCCCTAGTGATTTCTTACTAGGGCTGTCATGTTAAAACAAAGCTTGCCAAGTCTTGAGACAGTTGCAACATATCCATCTTCAAAAGCTGGAGGTAATTGAACAGAACTAGAGCTGGGCAGACACTCAGTATGCTCAAATCTCTTGTAGAAATTAATCTTTTCCCTTTAATTGATAGTATAGATCCACAAAGGGGAGGAGCTTTCCAAGACGTGGTGTTGGGGGGTTAGGATGATCTTGCCCCAGACCTGCACAGTCAAATCTGTTGCCCAAGTTCAGTCTAAATCTGGCTGTTAGCTTAAGACACACTTTATCCTTGGAGTCTTTTACGAACTGATTGTGTCTTCCACTCACCTGACTGAATTTCATGCACTGTGAACCTAGACAATTCCCAGATGTTTCAGAGGGAGCTGAAGCATCTGCTTCTTGTGAAGGTGGTATAGATTCAGTAGGGAATGAGAATCCCAACTCCAGCTCCATAATAGTTTAGAGTGTAAGGGGAAACATCATACCTGGTTAATGTTTGAGATGAAACTTCGCATGAGCAGGTAATTTAAATAAATTTTGCAGAGATAAAGCAGTTAACTCACTTCTGGAGTAAAATGCATCAAGTGAGACAGCCAGAATCTGTTGAATTAGGTGGGGATGTAACTGTTGTATATTTCCTAATGAAGGTGGGGATTTTTTTCCTTTGGCTACTCAGATGCTTATTCTCCATGTAATTGTGTGTTGTTGCCTTCATGAGGGGTTGGTAAATGCTAGATAACTCTGAGGTAGGAGAAAAAGCAATACAGAGTCAAAGCAGTCAGATGCCTTCCAGAGCAGGAAGGTGGACTCTAGGGAGAAATTAAGTGGGTGCTAGGCTGAAGCAGGAGGTTGCTGTGCTGCTTTAGGTAAGAAAGGTGTAAATTGGCAAGTATAGCACCAGTGTTTTGTGTGAATACACAACGTTAGTGATGCAGCTCTGTGCACAGCACAGTGCATTATGTCCACCAGCTTTTGCTGCCCATCTGTAGAACTCAAGGTGCTGAAGGGAAGTCCTGAGGCACCTCCACTGACTATTCTCCCTTGTGTGTGCTCTGACTCTGCTCAGTCCTGCCTGCTGTCTCCACTGACAAATTGTTACTTGTTAGACCTATTGACTCAGTTTACCTGCAGGAAAAGGCTATGACCAACCTTCAGCCTTTTTTCTTATGCATCTTTAATATCATTGTTTATTTGTGCAGTTCTTGCTTAGAGACAGAAAATTTACTAAACCCCAAGGAATTAATGAGAGAGCTTGTGCTTAAAGGTAAAGCTGGTGGCTATGCACAATTAGCTCAGTGCAAGACTTGGCTTGCAAAATTCCTAGTAATGATGAGTCCAATTTGAAGGACTCATTTGCTACCAAATGTCTTCAGAGACAGAATTATGAGAATAAATGTAGGTCTTTGCCTGTTTAATGATTATTGAACCTGCCTTCACTACCTCTGTTTTGGGAAAGAAACTGCTGTTTAGAACTGCAAGGTGTTTGCCTTGTCAAATCCAAGTTGATGGAATACTGGAATGCTATTATGAATTTCTCAGCAGAAATATTTTCATGACTGCTCCATCTTTGAATGAACTGTTCCATGTTTCTATTTTTTCTAACCAACATTTTAAAATTCTGGCTGATTATATTTCCTGACCAGATCCTGGGAGTTGTCCCACATTCACCAGGACCTGGTGAAGGGCCACCATTTGCATGTGAGAAGAGACCAATTTACATTTCTTATATATTACGTGATTCTTCTAAATCTATACATAAAATTATATATATACAGTTTCTTTGTGGCACTACATAATTGAGAGCAGAAAAATCAAAAAGCTTTTTATAAATTCTGTTATATATCTGTGAAGATATCCAAGTAAATGTATGGCATTTTAAAACCAGTGAAATAGTGTTGAAAAAATGCCTACAGAATCAAATATAAACAGTTTCCCAGCCCTGTGTTTCTCCTGTAAGTTCTCCTTTGCTTTTCAAACAATACACCTCATTATAGCTAAAAAGAAATTTTAGTGCAAACTGTTACAGGTAAAGGCTCATTGTCATTGCTAGTAATTTATGACACCAGACCCTTCAGGGTTTGGGTTTTTTAATAGGTACAGTAATGCCTCATTTAGTGTTCCCATGATCCCTTGTGATGGATTTTTACAGATGTTTAAAATAACTTATGTTCTTGATTATAAGAACTTACCACTTCACACTTTTTCATTGCTATACATCATAAGCTTTGAAATTAATTGCCAAATCAGCTACAGTCCTGGAAAAGAGTATTTGGAAATTGTCAGCTTGCGATAATATAACATGAAAAGACAATCTCTTATTTGATCAGGTGAGACTGCTGGATAGCTTTGGTTGTGTATCTTAAGGAGGTGTAGTGCTAAAGGTATACTGTCAGCTGAAAAGCAATAGCTTTATAGCAATTCTGTTTTGTAAGACTTCCAAATTTTGGAGGTGAAATGGTAATTGCCAAAGCAGTAGTCAATGGACATCAATACAGGCAACAGCTGTGCCTGGTCTGCAGAAGTCCAAGTATGTGGTTGCTGTGCACCTTAGAACTAAACATAGATGTGCTGGTTTTCTGCTCCTTCCTCTGCTTTTCTGTGCAAGCAAGGCCTTTCATGTTAGCCAGGGTTAGGAGCCAGAGGTTCTCCTCTATGGGTGCTTAGGAGGCAGGGGCTGCACAGACACCTGCCCTGAATGGGCAACAATGTGCACAGGAATTTCCACCTGAATAAGCGGAAGAAGTTTACTGTGCAAGTGACCATGTACTGGAAGAGGTTGCCCAGAGAGGTTGTAGATTTGCCTTCACTGGAGATATTCAAGAACCATCTGGATGCCATGTGCTCTAGGATGTCCCTGCTTGAGCAGGGAGATTGGACCAGATGTCCCGTTATGGTCCCTTCCAACCCAACCTAACTTGTGAAGCTTAGATACAATTTAGACTGCCTGTAAAAGTATTTTCACATCTGGTCTTGATGGGACCCATCTTGGTCAAAGCAAAGCAAGAAAGGACAGTTAACTGGCTCATTTGTTAAGAAACATCTGGGGACAAAAAATGGCACTTTGTATTTCATACTTTTATGCCATGAAAACCCAACATTTTCTTCAGCTCTCAGCCGCTGCCCTGGTCCAAAGGAGGAGCAGCCTTGAGGTTGTTTTAGTTTTACCTAAAATCAGAGTATTTCTCCCCACTGTCTCATCAATTGTGGCAAATACCCATCTGGAGCCTTAATTAGAATTGCTGTGTCTGAAGTGAGCAATGAGAAAGGAGCGGAGAAAGGAGATTCCTCACACTACTTTTGCAAATTCATTATATGTCATGAAAGTAAATGCTTTGGGTTTATGTTTGTAGAAATGCTGTTAGGAAATGAAAGGCTCTCCCAGCTATTTCTATCCTAATGTTAAGAGATGAGAAAGCAATACTATGTGGAAGGTGGCATAGAATAGGTATTGTGTGACTATATAATGCAAACAGTCCTTCCTCCCGTTTGTTCGTTTTGATATTCAGCTATCAGTAGCCCTTTAGGCTCTCAGTCAATCCCAGCCTGTACTGGTCCTTGGGTTTTACTACTTACTAAGCAATAGTCATCATATTTATGTAGTGTTTCCTGGGCATTTAACCTCGTGGTGGGATCAGCACCACACAATCTGATTAATTTCCTATGCTCAGTCTGTATCTCTCACTTACTGTCATGATCCAGTAGATATTAACCTGCAGCATTTGACGTTTTATGGGAAAGAATTTTGGAAAGTCATAAGAATGGAGACATCTTCTCTTTCCTCTTCCCCGTCTCCAATGTTGCAAAAAAACCCTACTTGTTCAGTGATAGTCTGCATTGTTGGAAACAAAGTTAGCACCTTTCTGATTTGAAGCAAGTACTGGCTCATGGCACTGGATGATCTGTAGTTCTCTGGGTGCTATTTGAACCACCACGGTGCTTTATTCTTTGCAGATATTGCTTTGTCAGTGAGCAGGTGGCTTCACTGACAGTTTTGTTTCTGGAGGCGCAACCAGGCCTGAAGCAATGTGGGAAAGCCACAAGAGAAGATTTCTTGTAATCTGTCAAGGCTTGTCAAAGTAAAATTAGCAAGTGGAGAGAAATATGCAATTATATATTTAGCCAAAAGAAGGAAATACAAAAAATATAGAAATATGTATATAAATATATAGTTGCAGAAGTATATAGATGGATATATTTCTGCAAAACACTAGGAGAAGGAAGATGTGAGCTGAAGCTTGCAACTGGCTCCCAAAACCATCTGCTGAAATGGAAGGCTTTGAGGGATGACTATTTTCAAAATTGTCTAGTGCCAACTGATCTTTGTCCTTGAAAACATCCATATATATTGGCTTCATGGATTCAGCATGAAGCAAAAACTGTTTGTTTAAAATGATGCAAACTAAAGCCTTTGGTTATGTCAATATTAAAGTGGGAGGTGCTCCACAGGCTGCTGTCTGGGCAAACCCATTTAAATCAGACAGGCAGACTTAGGTTCTAACTGCTGCCTTCTCTTTGATACTGAGGAGGGATGATATTAGGAAGAATGTAAAGTAGGAAGTGAAAATATGACACAAAAAAGGACACTTAAAGAAGTACTGAAATGTGCTTGAGCTGAGTATAGGATCATGTCTTAAGCCTGACCCATGAAAAAGACAGGGAAGTAGAATGGAAGCTTCATATCCTTGCAGGTTCTGAAATATAAATTAATTTTCATGGAATGACTCAATGTGCCTGGATAAAATATTGAAGTTCAGCACATAACCCCAGCCCAGTCAGTGTGACACTTTTGGCTATCCTCTGGAATTGCTGTCATGCTGTAGAGAATTGAGTGAGCACTGCCAACTATTGGTAGATAAATTGAGAGCATTACTCCCACAACAGGAGTATTAACGTGCCATATGCCAGGAGCTAACATGTTTAAGCTTATAAAATTACCGTAGAGGAGGAGATAAAATATAGTAAGAGGTGTTACCAACTCCATTATGGCCTAAGCTGGATAAATCTTAGAAATCAATATTTTATTCAGTGTAATTCCACATGATGCAATTAAAAGTAACAAGAAGGAGGAAATATTTTTATACATAGGAAGTTTCTGGTGGCACAGGACACCTGTACTGCAGTTTGGAAGTGACAGTGAGCTCTAAATGGAGTAACTGCAGGAACAGATGCTCAGGCCCTACATACAGCTCAAGCTTACTTTCAGGCTTGGGAAGTTTATTTTCAGGCCTGTGGGGAATCTTTATGGGATGTGTGACAAGTGGCCACCTTGCAGGAAGCAAGACAAATTTACATTGTACTTCTATTCATTTTAGGTGATTTGTTTTTCTTCTTTATTTTCTTTTGAATGTGAAATTGAAGTTGATGTGATGATGATGGAGGATACTGGGCTGACAGCTCTGATAAAAACACTTGTTTATCAAACGTCTTAATGTTCCTCATTTGCAAGCTGGAGAAGATCCCATCTGTGGGAATGAATCTTTCTCCTTAGGTTTTTTTTTTCCTTTTCCGAGATTTCTGTTTGACTAACCAGGAATTCACCTTGGCTATGCCTTTCTGCCCTCTTTTGCTTATTGGGATTAAAAAAGAGTGAATCTAAAAGCTAATCTCATGGATGCTTCCATGCACGGATATGATACTCGAATGAGTTTGTTTAGGTGTGAACCATCATTTTCAGACACAGTGTCAGTTCAAATTTTGTATACTGCTCTTTGAGTTGTTCTAGATTAGTCTGATGGATTTCACAGTGCTTAGGAGTGAGATCTGTAGGTTTGCTGGTAGCTTAAGAAATTATACTTCTCAAATAGCCAGGGCAAAAGAAGAGGTCAGTGACTTTCACACTGATTGAGAAGTGTTTAATTAGATATCTAAATATTTTCCTTACTCTAAGTATTTGGGAAAAGGAAGCTATAGCAATACTAAGTATGAGAATGAACCAATATAAAATATCCTGAATCACCAGCAAATGAAGGTAAGGCAATCAGTGGAGTAAACGTCTAATTGAAGTTGGGCTGGTAGTAAATGAAATTTCTCTGAAGGAATTCATATCAATCCTGTAGTGGTAAACCCTACTTTTACCTGGAACACAAAGCTTCTCTCTAAAATCCTGTCATGTGTAGGTAGGGAGATTGCAAAATAGTTGCCTGTACGTCAGGATTTTGACCCATATATTTGACTCTCCAAAAGAGACTATGGATTGCTCCAAGCAGATGGCCATGGATTCTTTGTTCCCTACTTAACCTCTTGGGACACTTTACATTTGCTTCTGTGTGAATGGTTGGCTGTACCTGCATGCAGTGTGGCAGTCCTCACCCAGGGCCCATCTCCCCATTGAGAACTGTCAAAACAGTGTCCTCAATTACTGTCTCATACCAGGAAATTAAACCAAGATGATGAAACTTACATATTGCAAGTTTTCAGAACGAAAGCTTTGAGCAAACGATCTTGCCAAAATTCTGTTTGTAGCTAAAGCAATCCCATCTTTCTTCCAGAACATGCTCAGTGTGGGTTTGCACTAAACAATTAATAAAAACCTCTTCAGCCTCTTCATGTTGCCAATATGGAGCTGTGTGTTTGTGTTACCTCTAGTTTCGTTCAAACTTACAGCAATTAATAATGAAGAAGGGAGAGATTTCTGCTACAAGTACACCGGTAGCCTAATGTTTTCTTTAAGCTGATAACTGCCCTGGGGAAAAGAATGTGAAAGAACAGAGAAAGGCTAGAGTGAAAGAAGTATCTTTCACTGAAGGGAAAAACCCCTACAACAAATCACAAATGCAAGAGAACACTCCTGAAACTAAAGCTGGCCAAATTTCATCCAAAAACCTTGTATTTATATACCTTTCAAATATCTTTGCAATTTACAGTATCTTTTACAGTTGCAAATCTTCAGTACCATTGGGATGAGGCAGAGGAGGCCGAGGCAGAGGTCAGGAACAGTGATGCCAAGTGAAAACAGCCACAATCTCTTGACATTTTTTCTCCCAGTGTTCATTGCTTCAAACTGTTGCTGTACCAATTAATGTGTTTTGTAAAACATCCTGACATACTCAGAAACCCTGGAAGTTAGAGAGGGTTGTACATCTCTCCTATTAAAATATTTTACAGATGTTACTGGCAAAATTAAATATTCTTTCCCTTTCCTGAAACATGTTTGGAGACACTTTAATTAGATCATATTTTTCCTGAGCATTTCATTTCCTTTAAGGCTTCTGTTCTACGTTGCTAGATATATTCTGCAGGCCATTAAAGTACCTAGCAGTTAAGGGAGATGGAGCTTTTATTCTGTGAGTGGAGGAAATGTACTCTTTGCCATCTTCTCTTAACCTGAATGATGGCAAACTCTTAGTTTTGTTCTGGGGTTATTCCTCATAATCTGTTCCATCACCCCCACTTCATCCCCATCATATATATGTAATCAAATATACATACTAAGTGTATATATAATTAAGATATTAATAAAAGCTTCATCTCCTCTAGAATTCAACTAATTCTGCAGCTCAATTTCAGTTTCTTATGGTGAACTCTGTCAGGCTTCCAGTGACTTCAGCTTCTGTTTCTCCCTTTCTTTGGAAAACAAAACCCAACCACAAACATAATTCGTTTCAGAACAAATACTGAAGAGTTAAACTGCTGTGCTGTTGCAACCAATCTCCTTCCAGGGTTGTAAGTCCACTTAGTTGAAGTTACTTGGGTAATTGGGTGCTATGGTGGTATGCCACACACTGACTGTCTGTAAGGCATGTCCAGGTGTTTCCTCTGATTCCCAGGTCTAGATATGTTCCTTGGCAGATTGTTTGTGCAAAGATAAAATCAGGGTGGTCTAATCTCCTGTGGACATTTAGTTGCCAGCAGAGGGAAGTTTTTGCCTGGAGCTAACTGATCTGGGAAGCAAGATTACACTGGAGCATGTCTGCAGTGCAGCATTAGGATGATCAAGAATCATTTAGATCCAGCTTAAATACTGACAAACAGTCTTTAAGTATTATTAAACGTTAAGATTTATCTTGCTTTGTCTGCCCTTTCTCTTTTCTAATCTAGTTTTTTAGGGGTTTTTTTCATGGATTCTGAGCAGCATTTAGACATTATGCAGTCAAGCCACAATACTTAATGTGTTTTCTCTCAATCCCATGTGATGGTGCTAAACAGCATTTGTTCTGTCAGACCCTTCTTACCTTCACTGAGTGGCACTTAAAATTCAGCACTGCTTTGCTGCTGGAAGGCCCACAAAATACTCTGGGGCACAAACCTATTTGTTATTACATTCTGGAACTGCATTTAAAATGTGCAGAGTTTTGTTTGTTACCTTTCATAAATATTTTCTTTGCCTTTGGGCTCATCCCTGAAAATCCGTCTATGAATCTACAACCACCACCAGCAGAGCTGAGTGTTTATGAAAATAAAAAGTATCTAAAGGGACTTCAGTGCCCAGATTACAATACAGGTCTTCCACTACAAATGGATTTTCCTGGGAAGGAATAGGCACTGTGTCATTTTAGCACAGGTTGCTAGTGCATCTTGCTTTGAAATTTAAGCACTGTGTTATTTCTCTGTTTAGATCATAGTTACTTCAGATAAAGCACCATAAAGTAGAGTTTATAGGATAATTCAGTCTGAGTTTCTTTTCAACAGTCATTAAAGTTAACATACTTGCAGAGTTCATTTGAAACTTAATGTGAGAAGTATTTATGAGTATTCTGTTAAATTAAAAGGTTGATTTCTCATTGTGTCTTCTAACATTTATTTTTTACTTTAGTTTTTGTTTTGCTGCAATTCAAGTCTGTAGCAGAGGGACTCCTTTCTTGGTGTTGGGGTTTTTTTCTTCTAAAGAGATACTATTAAAAACCCATTAAGATTATTTCTAAGCACTGTCATAGACTCACACTGATAACTAAATATTTTTTAAAATATGGAATTTTCTTTAATTGCAATGAGCAGAATGAAGTGCCTAGGAACACTCTCACACATTTATTTCCACTGAAGATTCTTCATCACCTTTTGGTCTGCTTTTTCAGCTTTGGGAGGTCCTTATGGAGTTCTTCCTTGTTAGCTGCAGCATTTGATTTGGAAAGACTTGGACTCCTCTCCCCTTCATTCACATGTTGTTAGACATTGCCATATGAGCACATTGATAAATATAGTTTATCTTACTTGTTATTATAGATGTTATCTTAGCAGAGATGAAATTCCAATTGCCAATCTGTCTGAATCCATTCTAGACCTTTCTGCATTTGTGAAAGGGAGTTTCTTGTGGAAACCAAATAGATTCTAATTATTTTGGAAGGGGCAGTCAGCTGGTATTTCCTGGATTTTCCGATTTCAGTGGTAGTAGATTCCATGAAGCTTCATGTACCTCCTCACTGGACTTGCTGGTCCCTTGAGCTGATTTAAACTGGTCCTTTCTGTATTTTTTTATTTCACTCTGCAGAGCAGTTGGAGGAAAAGAGAATCACATGGAAGTCGAATGTGAATCTCAATCCTTTTTGAGACTCTCCTGAAAAGAATTTAAGAGAAATTTCTCATTAGAGTACAGAAATCCAGAAGAATCTCGATTTGGCTGTAGATTTGTTTTATGGCTTTTGAGCTTCTGTCAAGTTCTGTTCGTCTCTTTCATATCTTTTTGCTCATAATTTCAGGAAAGTACAAGATTTTTTTTTCTATTTCTTTCTCCCTTGTTAACTACCAAAAAAACCCTCAACACCTCTCCTTAAAAAACTGATGTTGTTGTGTCTGCACATGAGGCACAGGAAGCTTAGTTAGGATTACATTCTTTTCCAGTCTATTCACTTCTGAGCTCTCTCCCTTGGGAAGCTTAGCCTCAGGCTTTTATGACACTGATACAGTGCTATGTGACAGAGGGGGAATTTTCCCCCTAACATTAATCCAGCTGTTAGAATCCAGGAGCCTGTGCTAGTGCTTGCAGGAGTGTCTCAGCCCTTGGTAGTTCTGGAGTTCACTTTTGTTCTGGAAACTTGTGTGTAGGAGCATTTCTCTGCATAAAACCTCTGGAATTGGACCTGCTGTAGAGTTTGGGCAAACCACAGCCTTCCTCCAGCATGTAGTTCAATCTTAGAATCAAAGGCACCTTCCAGCATTGTCCTCTTAGTAATTCGCTGTTGGAGGAATGTTTTAACACATTAAATGGTATTTTATGTTCTCATCCTTCCATCATGCACTTGCACAAATAATAAAATCTATTTAAAAGTCTGGAAGTTAGTCAAACTTGCCCTTTAGTATCCTATAAAATGGAGAATTTTCTGTATTTAAATAAATAAAATATAGCAAGGTGTTTTATAATATAACAAGGTTTTTCTGTAACGAGATTTTTCTTAGCTTTTGCAAGGAGTATTTATATATTTTTACATGTACATTTGGCAGAAGACCTTTGTGTAAAAGTCAGTGTTTCTAAGTGTGATGATTACTCATATATTGCTCCTGGAACAGAACAGTTCCTGTGTGTCTGACTAGACTGCCTGCAGTGGCCAATACTGTTCAAGTGCACTATCTCAGAAGTATTAGCTAAATTTGCTGTCAGTAACATCAGTACAATTTAGACAGACATACAAGTTCTCTTTTCATGATGCACAGTGGCCTAAAAGCAAAGAGTAATACTTGGATATTTCAACAAGAAAGAAATTAAAGAAATTTCTCAGAAGTAATTAACAATCTCCTACTGTTGATGCAGTTGGTCTCTCTGGGTGAGCCTTCAAAACCACAAAAAGGAGTTACATACCTTCTAAATATTATTTTTTTCCAAGCTTCCTAGTTAACTTTGAAAAATCTGAGCTTTCCCTCAAAGATACATTCTTTTTCAGCCCAATTTCCAAAGGGCTCTTTGGTTCAAGTCCCCAGTGAAATCAATGCAAGTTTTATTGGTCTGTACAGTGAGGAAGGTTAAACATTTAAGTTAAGCTTAGCTGGGCTGACATTTCTGCTGTATTGCACAGAAACAGACCAAATTGGGCAAGCAAACAGCACTGTGGCTACACACTGAATCGTGTTTTCTGGTATGTAGCATGCATGGAAACATCAGTCTATGGTCCCTATTCTACTTTGGAACTCTTTAAAAAATTTCAGAAACCCTTAAATTCAGGGCTTGGTGTTTCTTTCCATGTCAGATGCAGGAAAGAAAGGCCCAATATCACTCTGAAACTGTTTCTCCTTCACTCTAAGAGCTCTCAGAGCCATCAGTCATGGCATTTGAACACAGAATTATGAGGCAATTATCTCAGTAACAGCCTCAGTGCAAATCAGGGCGTTTTCTTTTATAACTGGAACTTTAAGTATTGATGGAGGTGAGTGAAGTAAGAACATCCAAGGCAGTATTAGGACAAGGATGATCTTTCATTTTTTATCTCCTCCCATCTTCCAAATCTCAGAAAACCTTTAGGATTTGGAGGCCCAATTGCTTTGGCTGAAACAAGGCCTTTGAAATAACTTGGACTCATTATATGATAGTAATTTATGTCAATCTGCCCCTATATATTTGAGTTACAACTCTTTCTCTGATTCTTTAATTTATGCAAGTGTGAAATGGTGAGCTGGATTTTGAAATTATACTACTTGGACTAGTTGCTTATGGATTTTTCCTGCCATGATACATATTTGTGTCTGTTATATTAACTGTATTTTTCAGTAATTTATACTAAGCAGTTATTATAGTGGCTCAGAAAACAAGGTGTCTTTCTTATAGATGGCTACCCAGGTATTGCTGCCACCAAGATGGTAAAGTTAATGGCTTAAGGTAACAGTATGAGAATCCTCCTTGTATTCTATTCTGTACACAAAGCACAGAAACAAGAAAATAAAGTGCAATTCAGTGCTTATAATGTTGTGTCTTAGTGAAAATCTTGTGATAGCAGTTAAAATTTCAACTTATTCTTTTTGATTTAAAAATCCTGGTTGAGCTAGAAATGCCCTAGGCTCCCTAATTCTTTGATTACAGAATTTTCTCTCATTTGTTTACCATGCTTTGTAGTTCCTCGTGTTTCTCAAAGGAAAAGATATGTAAGTACCTAAGGACAGTGATAACATTTTTTCTTGCATTGGAAGTGACTGTGGATAAATCATTCCTTCAGTTATATCCTGAAACTTAAATGCCTTTTTTAAGGTCTGTAGAAAGCAATTATAAAGCTGGTAACTTTGAACTATTGAACTGCATGCCCCAGTGCTGTTGGCAATGCTAAAAATGGGAATATTAGATTAAATTTTTTCAAGCAGAAAGTTCTAATAACTCAAGTTATAATATTCATTAACTTCTATTTACACCATTTTAATCTGAATCCGTGTTGTATGTTTGTTTTATTTCATTTTTTAAATTTTTTTAAAAGCCATTAAAACCTTAGCTAAATGCTTATTTCACAGTCTATGCTAATTCAGGTTCAGGATAAATTATGGTTGAGTTATCAAAGGTGGCCCAGCACTGCAGGGCCTGGCTTTAATTGGAAGGGGTGGGGCATGAAGTGCTACAGAAAGTCATTGCTGGGGTGGGTTGGCAATTACAATGCTGAGCACTGTCACAGCACAAAAGCTAACACAGCTCTGAGGGCACAGAGTGGAGCTCCTGGAAATGACAGTGTGATGAGGCATCCAAGCCTTACTCCTGCTGCTCCGAGTTGTGTATGAGGAGACCAGTGGCTTTTTAAGGACCTCCAAGTTCCCCAATAAGTCTGACAACCAAAGACTGTGTGCAGTTTGGGGCTCCACAATACAAGAAGGATATAAAGCTCCCAAAGGAGGGAAGCAAAGATGAAGGGCCATGAGGGGAAGCGATATAAGGAGTAGCTGAGGGCACTTGGTCTGTTCAGCCTGGAGAAGGGGAGACTGAGGGGAGACCTCACAGCAACCCACAACTTCCTCATGAGGAGAAGTGGAGGGACAGCACTGACCTCTTCTCTCTGGCAACCAGTGACAGGACCCAGAGGAATGGTCTGAAGTTGTGTCAGGGAAGGTTTAGGCTGGATATTAGCGCAAGGTTCTTCCCCCAGAGGGTGTTTGGGCACTGTAACAGCTCCCCAGGGCAGTGGTCATGGCCCCAAGCCTGACAGAGTTTAAGAAGCATTTGGACAATGGTCTCAGGCACAGGGTGTGATTCTCAGGGATGTCCTGTGCAGGGCCAGGAGTTGGACTCAATGACCTTCATGGGTCCCTTCCAGCTCTGAATATTCTGTGATTCTGAAATGCTAAGTTGCTCAGGCTGTGCGATGAGGAAAGCAGGGGTTTATATGACGAGAGGTAAAAGCAGTGGAAGAGGCTGTTGAAAATGGCAGTTTGAGGTTTATTTCACTAAGTTCTTCTAAACTTTTCCAGTTGTCGTGGTCTGTGACCAATCTCATTTCTGTTCAGTGCCAGCTGCTCAGATCTGTCCTGGAATGAGTTAAAACCTTCTTGACTGCCAAAGCTTTGGGCATGGTGCCTGGCAGGAAACTCTCTCTGCTCAGGAACTGATAACAGTGCAGGATTTGCAAAAGAGGAGACAAAAGACTTAAATGTTGCTTTCTTGGCATCCTTTAAGAGAAAACAGCGGGAGAAGAAGAGCAGCACTGCAGATGTGAGCAGAGATAAGGGTATCCAGGTTAAACCTGCAGCTTCTTTATTAACACAGGAGTGCAGAAGCTGATATGTATATATTGTATAGCTGCATGAAAAGAGTGAGTACCCTGGTACTGAGATGTGATCTTATTCATTTTCCTTTCTTAATAGGTTTGCTAAAACATGGCTCATGCTTTTGCTTGGCTACTTACCACCAGCATTGTCATGGCTTAGGCTGTTCACAGTAATGGAGATTCATGTGGGATAGAGTAAATGAAGCTGCTTTTCATTGTCATTATCATTACTAAAAAGGCTTTTCCCTGGTCTTGCTATCAGTGCCACAGATCAGCACACCCCTAAGAAGTGATCAAAGAGCAATGTCCTGGAGAATGTGCCTGACTAAAGTACGGTTCTATTAACTGCTAATAAAATAAAACAAATGTTTGCAATTGCCATTAGTTAGAATCCTGCTCAATAATGGTACTATAACTTGCTGTAATTTTTTCCCCCCGCTCCTGATTTTTTTTTCTCCTGGCTTTAGTGAATGTAGCTGCTGTGATTACAGCTATAGCCATTTCACTTGGGAGCTGCACTTGATCTACTTCCGACAGTCTAACAGATTCCTTGCACTCAAGGAGTGGCTTGAAGAATTCCTTCAGATTGCAGATGATGTTATTGTCTTGCTTTTATGCATCACAGACTGTATTTTCATCAGGCATCACTGCACTGATAGGAGCAATTCACTGATTTAGGCAGTGCCATCAAAAGGAAAAAAAATGCATAGAGCCAGAGCCTGACTGGTTTTTTACTGTATGTCTGATCACTCTGCCTCCAGATTGCAATGCCTCTCCATGTGAAAGGTTTCAGAGTTGTGCCACTTACTATCATATTTTCATTCCCCCATTAGGTGTTGTGGTAAAAGCTTGGAAGCTGCTTCCACTTCATAGCATACAACACTATTCTTGTATCATGTAGTCTGCAGTTTCTGAGCAATTGCTGTATGGGTGACTTTGCTACCTTCTGCTCCAGCTCTAATACCTTGTGCTGTGTTACCCTGCTGTGTATGTGAATGTACTTGCTGGTCACTTGTGTAACTAACATCTGCTCATCAAGGGCTAGTGAATACTTGGGGTTTTGTCTGATGCCTGAGCAGTTCTTGTTTTTCATGATTCTTGCTTTGGGTTCAGCTCCTATGAGATTGCATCCTTCACTATGTTGTCTCCAGCTGGGAAGTAGTCTTTTCCTGTCAAACATGCCCAGGTTATTCACCCATTAATTGCCTAAGGGAGTCCCTGATTTCCTTTATGGCCTTTTATTTTTTTCATTCAGAGGTATTTTGCTTTGAGAAACAATAGGTTTTAACCAGCTCTCCAGCTGTCTGCTCTTTTGCCCAGTGTATACTGGAAAATAAGCAGCTGTCTGGCTGCAGCCCCCTCACTTGCATCTGCACTGCCAGTGAGCAGCTCCTTTATTTCAGACCAGATATATAGCAGATTTTTTGAGCCATCAGTTGATTTTATCTGTTTGAGCAGTTGCTTTTATTCTTTCACACCATGTATTATCATAAACTAGGCTGTTTGCAGTAACAGAAATGACTACAAAAGAGAAGTCTCAGACCTTAGAATTCAAGCCCAAGATTTCCCTAAGTAGCTTTGCTAAGCAGCAGCAATCATTTATTTTTATACCTGTCCTTCAGAGATATTGCATCTCGCTTATAGTTGTTATGTGATAGTCGCAAAAAAGACAGGCAAGAAGATTCTTGCAGCTTGTCTTAAGGACAGTCTGGATCAAGCCTTCTTTTTTTTTTTTGGTTTTTTTTTTTGGAAAATGTAAGCAGAAGGGGTGTGTGATGCTGTGACAGCAAAAGTGATATCTGTAAATTGTCATGGAAGGTATATGGGAAATGGATATGAGATATTGTGGGAGAAATCTTGTGAGAAACAAAGTCTATAGGGAGGGTATGCTGTGTAAAAAGTTTGAAAGTTACAATGAAGCAGGTGTTTGGTGATGAGTTTATGCCTCACATAAAAACAAAAAATGAACTAGGAGGAAATGTCTGTGCTTCAGCAACTCTTTCACCGGGCTGCTCCCAAACAGCCCTTAGAGTGGTGAGTCAGTGCTTCATGTTCTTGCACTATAGTTTGCACACCTTCAGTTCTAATCAATCTGCACCCCTCTGGCATAATCTGCTTTTTCCATATCCCCCGATATTGTGCCTTTGTCTTAAGAGTTATGATTCTTTATGAAGACATGTAATTCTCTTTCCTTTAAAGGACAGGTTGTGTAATGGCTTGCTGTGCAGTGGTGTTACTGAGGAACACCCAGGTGGGCAAAACACTCTCAGCTAACACCACTTCATGTTTACTAGTATGCACTTGGTGTTAATTCTCCAAGTTTGCCAGCTTGCTTTGAGGGAAAAGATCCTGGATTGAAAGAGAAGGGAGACTGATAATTCATCCCATTTGTTTTAGGAAATTTGATTGGATTTTCCAAATCTTAATGGGATAAAAATGAGGAACCAATGATTAAATGGAAGGAAGATATGACAGTTTGGCTGCACAGTAGTTATTTCTAGGATTAGTATCTCAGTGGCGCAATGGGAAACAATAGCTGAGTAACAGAGGAAACTTTGACCAAGAATCCCCAGAAGCAGCTTTTTAGATTCAAATATACTGGAAAAAAGCAGATGCCAATGGCTTGGTGTTTCCTGTGGAAATGGAGTTGGTGTCCCAGTTTGCCAGAAATGCTGATCTAAGAAAAGAATGTACAGGCTGCAACTAAAAGTCTTGGAAGATAAAATAAAGGATTAAAATATGTGACATTTCATATGCACAGGCATTTTCACTAGTTTTTGTAGGATTGCTCACTTGACATATCTTTGAGGTTAATAGGTTTCCTTCTGTGGAATAAGGGCACTCAGATCAGCATCCAGAAAAACCTCAGAGAACAGAGAGAAAACAAATCATATATCCTGAACAGGCCTGAAAAGAGAATTGGCACAGATGGTAGTACAACCATTGCACAGTTGCTCCATCCTATGGCTTGAAGATTTGGGTTCCAGTGCTGTTAGCTGTCTGCCTTTTATGAGCAGCATATTCATTTTCAAACAATGATAATACCATACCATCTGTGAAACAAACTCAGAGTTCATGGAGGAAGATAGAAACAAAAAGAATCTCACCTTAAAATGGGGGAATGGAAGCTCATGTCCAGCAAGTTGAAAAGGTGTTTAGGAGATGGATGAAGAACATACAAAAATCATGTTTCTAATAATAAGAACTTAATTTTTTTTCTGGGTAAACTGTGTTAATCTGACTTGTGAATTTGGACTATAACACAAGCCCAGTTTAAACATTATGTAAGGGGACAATAGCTGAAATTCTGTGTTTAGTCTTATTAAGCATTATGTTGGTTTTTTATAAGCTTCCACTCAAATTAGTTCAAATTTATACTCCTATGCATAATATGTCTTCTGACTTGTGGATTTTCAATGTGGCCAGCTCATTCCCTCTTTTATTTTTTCATTCCACCATTGAGTATAGTGATACATATGACCAAATTGGAGCTACTTTTCCCTGAGAAATCATGAAATGAGTGGCAGACCCACAAGAGCAGTTTTGTTTCTTTCTCCCATTACTCATTATAACTAAATCCCTACATACCCTTGTGAATGTGAGCCGCAAATACTTAAGGATGTTTCATCCATAAATTTATCTTCCGCAGTGGCTGCAGAACCAGAGTTTTACAGCAAGGAAGGAAAAATCAGCCTTCTCAACCAATAATATTTTTTGCTGTGTTGATACTCATGTAGCTCAACAGTAGAGTTCCATACTCTGTTGAGATGCTAAGTTGGAGTGTGTAAGATTTAAGGTTGGAGCCGAATTTGCCTTGGCCTCTCTGTGTTCAGATCTAGTGTTGTTCTGTCTTATTTTTTTTAATTGAATTTCAGGTTTTGATGTTTGATTTCTTAGATGGTTTAGCTTTATTTAACTTCTACTATCAAGAACTGCTAGGAGAATAAAACAGAATGTAAGAATCATTCTTCCTTGAAACTTTGCTAATGTGTATTCATATCCAAATGCTTCTAAAGCTTTGGTCACATCTCATTAAAGCTGTGGTTGCACAATAAAGTTGTACAATACTCTAGTAAGTTACAGGA
>NW_008683092.1:41342-46150 GCF_000695815.1 Acanthisitta chloris
TAACTCTTATTTTCATCATTTCCCAAGGGTCTGGCTTTTCCCCTAGAGAGGAGCTGGAAGAGAAACTCATGAATGCAATCCAATAATAAATTGTGTTTTTACACAAATACAGTAGAGTTATTCATAAAGTGTTTCAGGGAGCAGAACACTTCTAGTTTCTAAACTTCAAGTGACTATCACATATCTCTTAGTCCGAGTGATGTGTTAGACTTCTGTGTATGCCTGACCACTTTACTATGAGGTAATATGTTTGGTTTTTATTGTGTGGTTCCAGTGACCTAAAGACTAACAGAATAGCTGTGCTAAATATATGCTCAAAATACATTAAACATCATCTTAAGGGTTTGCCAGGCTACAGTGTAGCAGTTAGCAAGGTATGTGATGCTGTGCTTCATTGAGCTCTAATTGTTTCAAACTGTTATTGATCAGACAAAATAAGACTTTGCTCTGGTTCTGTTAATACATATTGGAGACTGTGGGTTCGGCTGTTAAATAACTCTGTAACTGATTCTTGTCAAGTTCACACAGGTAACTAGGAGAACTGAATAATTTCCAGCATGATGGCAAAAGTGAGAAGCATCTTGGGGAACCAGAGCAGGTGATGACAGTGGGAATCTGACCTTCCTGAGGAATGTAGCAGCACAGCTCAGCTGACTTCAGTGATACTGAATCTGTTTTCTGTCAGTTACAGATAAAGATTTATCAGCAATTGCTGAAATAGTTCAGTTGCTAAACCACTTTCTTTCTCAGATGTTCTTTTTTCTGTGTCTGTACTTGTGTTGCTATAAAACACTCCAGATCAGGTGCAACTTGACTTGCATTTGACTCTTTAGGTTTGTGTGTCAGGGATACACTTCCATTTATCCATGGTTTTGCATGTTCATGAATCCTTAGTTATATATTATTTTTTGAGCAACTATATCTTTAATAACTAAAACATATTGTCATATTCTTTCATGAACAATGAATTAGTTCTGCAACATCTTTGCATTGACATGTGACCAAGAATCCTCTGTTCTTCAGCCTGAAAAGACTAGGACAGTTTATTAAGAATGTAATAGGAAAATATTGTCCAATATTGGCACTAAGTAGGCATTTACAAATGAAATATAAGTGATATTTCTGTGTGGGCTTCTTTAGCTCCTCACCTGATAAGCACCTCATAAAACTTGTTAATTCCAGTGACTTGGACACCTTGGAAAGACAGGAAGGCCACTGTTGTCTTTGGAATGTCTGGAGGTTGAAGGGGTTTTCTGAGACCAGGGAAAGGTGAACATTTCGAGGCTGGAGAGCAAATGGAGCCAGGATCTTCCTAGAGGAAACATACACTTGCCGAAAATGTGAAATTCCGACAGAATATACTGAAAATTCTTCTCACTTCTGAGGTGGTCAACACTGGAACAGGCTGTCCAGAGAGGGGAGGAGGCTCCAGCATTGGAGATATTCCACTGGATACAGCTCTTGACAGTTTGCTCTAGTTGGACCTTACTATAGAGACCATTGAACATCTCTCTTAACCTGAATCATTCTATGCTTCTATGATGTGCGGTGGCACAGGCAAATAAAGCTTCACCATTTCACCTTTTTCCACTTTTTCCTTTTGAATTCTGATCATCTTCAATGTACTCTGTTGTACTTGGAGTCCATACACAATTTTTTGAACCAGAGTATTTATGTTTCACTCTAAAGCCCTTGTTGAATAAAGAGGATTAATGTTTGGGGATTTAATAGTCTCCAGTTTAGCTGAACTCAGTAAATCTGTCTCTGGGCTGACACAGTGTTCGAGTGCTAACAATTTGGGGGATAGACAGAGTCATGACAGCATTGAATCTTTGTTCTTTAATACTGAGAAAGTATAGGAAAGTTAAATAGACAATATGAAATCTTAACTGAATTATTAAAATAATCCCCTGTTGATGTGCACAACAAACATCACCTTAATGAAGTTTGGAAGTAATTCTAATGGAAGAGAAATGAATTTATGCCAACAAGCTTTTTGATGTAAGAGTCATTTTATGAACAAAATGACATGAACTTCATTAGAGAGAACTAGCGCAGAAATGTGTTTATGCAGGAAAAATTCCCCACATAGCAGTTAAAGTCATAAGCCAAAAATGCAGAAATGAGTAAGTTGCATCACCTCATCAGTTGGTTCTTCAAACTCTGCATGCCACATCCTCCAGCCACTACTGAGCTGGGGATTAAAATGGAACATTTTAGTAATAGGGAAATTCAAATAAGGCTGAGGCATCAAATATAAAATGAAGAGAAAGCACAAGTGAACATATGGCCAGCTGCCTTGTGACCATTAGTTAGAAATTGCTCTATTTGGGATGGAGTTTGTCATAAGCTCACTACCACAACAGTGGGATTAGTCAACAAGCAATTCCTCAGTGCTAATTCTGTTACATTGTTGGTTCCTTTGTTGACCACAATGGGTTCAGAAGGGAGTATTATCATTGCACATCTTTTTAGAGCAAAAGGACTGTATGAAGGTGCAGGAGATTTTTACACATGCTATGATGTTTGAAAAGCAGTTGTTTAACTTTGGTGATTCAATTTTTTGTCTGTCGACTTGTTATATATTTGCCTTGGTTGTGTGGTACATAATTGTGAAGTGCAGATGCAATGAGGATGTTCACATCATAATCACTCACACTCATAGCAATGTAAGGTTTGCATTGGTTTACAGATAGAGGAAAAGCTAAAATAACTTATTTATTTATATATAACTAAGTTTTTCTGCAAGAGACAGACCTGTTTTGGTTATTTCAGTGTAGTTTGAATCACTGAATTTCAAGCCAGTAGAAGCTGCTGATTACTGACATCAAATGCTACCTTCAGAAAATGTGTTGTTCTTTTCTCCAAAGTACAAGCAAGATGCATAAAAATAATAATTACATAGATCAAAAAGAAAAGTGCTTATTTTTCTCTCACTATAATGCCATAGGAAAATAATGGCTTCATGCTCTGGACTCAAAATCAGCACTCAAATGGGCTGGAAACTTTCTCATTAATTCATAATCAGATGGTGCCAATCTTACCTAATTTTAAAGGACATTCAAAAGACAGCACATCTAACATTTTACTAGATTTTTTGGTTTGTTTATTTTCCTTAGGAGATGACAACTTTCATTATATGTATCATAAAATAAAGTAATGCAAGGCTGGATGAAGTTGCTGGATTGGATTCTGCAGTAGCTCCCCTTCCTGTCATAGGGGTTTGGGAATCATTGTGAGACTAGATGTAAAATTCAGACCATCACACCTACTTTTAAAAAATTATCACACTTCTAGAAGACTTGTAGAAATTTGGAGATAAGGAAATTCAAAGTCCTGGGCCTCAAACCCCCTGTTTTCCTTGTCCATTTAAATAATTATGAAGAGTTCCAACCTGCAGTATAAGTATATTGTGGTGTTATAAGGCTAATGGCATCTAATTTTGCTAGGTACATAGCAAAACTGTAAAACTGAAGGGGTAATTCACACAGCTCTCAAATGCTTCATACAATGGCTAGTAGTGAAGCTGCATAGAAGACCAGACATATTTTACCTGACACAAAAAAGGTAATACTGAATCTTTTGAGACTTGATGGGAGCAGTACCCAGACTCTTCCAGGATCTTTCCTCACTCCCTGCGACTCTTCTGAAATTCTGTAAAGAAAGGAAAAGTATTGTGGTAAGTCATGTGGTTTGGGTGGTTAAGAATACATGTTTCTACATGGAAGATGCAATTTTGCCTGGTCTTCTACTGAATAAATTGGTTTTAATAGTTTAATTTTGAGACTGGGTAATTGTGGTGGCTGGTCATGTCAACATTGATATGACTGAATTTGGAAGATCCATAACATATTTTTTCCATTGAGTTGAAGGGAAGATTAAGTAGGATGAATGCAGTATATCTGCAGAGATTTAAATGGAACTTGTTTGGTTAGCCACTGATGCTGCAACATCATCTTTCCGAAGGATGTGAGTTTTTGCAAAGCCCCTTCCTTTCCTCAGCCACTTCAATAATTGTGGCCAGGCTGAATAAGCTTATTGCTTTTCTAGAGTTCAGGTTAAGTTAATTTCTCTTACCTGCTTTGTTTCAGCTACCTCTATATTCATTTCCCACCTGTTTAATTCTAGAAATTAACTTATAGTGAGAGGCAGAAGGGGAAAAAATATGGGGTTTTTTCCTCATAATGGATGAATTTGAAGGTAAATACAGAGAATCTAGGAGTTTTGCCTCACCTAGCTTTAGGAGTTTATGTACAAAGTATCTTTGGTTGGCTAAATGTACTAACTGTTGACAAGAAGCAGCCAATTTTAGTGCAAGGGTTAGTTTATATGTCTAGTTTCCATTGGTTCCTTATTTTCCCTTTTTATTGTGTTCAAAATAGTTACTCTTGGCTTAGAGGACACTTAAATAGTACACCTTGGGATGAACAAGCTCTGAAAGTAGAAACACACCTAAGAGCTAGGTGAAAAGATAAATAGGAACTATGATGAAAATGATAACAAAATGTTTTGAGCAAGGATGTGGCTTGAAATGCTGTGAAACAGCACAAAGCTCTGAATGGCAATAAAGCCAATGCACTGCTCTGTTGGTTCAGGAACTCCATTAACTAGGGAAATTTGAAATAAAAAGATAAAGCTTACCATGTGGAAGGAAACTTTTAAAGAGAGTTTGTGGGTTTATTAAAGTTCAATTATGAGCCAATTAATGCAAGAAAGGTACAAGCTGTTTTCATTGTAGTTGATAAAACATCTAGCATTGTGTTCACCCTCAGGGCACAGTAGCTGACAGGCTGCTTTGTTCCCCATAA
>NW_008683092.1:46170-48915 GCF_000695815.1 Acanthisitta chloris
TACAACCTGTAAAATATTTGCAGCACTAGCTGGTTTTGAACAAAGCCTGTTTACAAACAGCTAGCAATGCAATTCAAGGCTTGGCTCCACCTGTGAAGAAGAAATGCAAAGAATATATTATTTTTCTTAAATTCAGCATTTTGGAGTTAAAATTTCTTTGTTCCTAGAAGGTTCATGAGAGAATAGATTAATTAGAAACAATAATGAAATATTTTAGGTGCAGCACTAGCTGGTTTTGAACAAAGCCTGTTTACAAACAGCTAGCAATGCAATTCAAGGCTTGGCTCCACCTGTGAAGAAGAAATGCAAAGAATATATTATTTTTCTTAAATTCAGCATTTTGGAGTTAAAATTTCTTTGTTCCTAGAAGGTTCATGAGAGAATAGATTAATTAGAAACAATAATGAAATATTTTAGGTTAGAGTTTTGGATTTAGACTTGAATTAGACTTTCAAATATCTGTATGACCATATTTTTCTCTGGAAGAAAAAGAATTAGCTAATCTATTCTCTAATACCTACTATCAATTTTTGCTATTGCTTGCAGAACCATATTTTTAGTACAAGGTTGTTTCATTTCCCTCTGAAAATTTATTATATATGATTCTATGGAACCAAATATCTTGTGTAATTCGTATAAAAATTAGGGATGAGAAGGAACGTTTTGGATCAACTGCAGTTATCATAGTCTTTCCACAATGAATCTGCTTTTAATAAACTGGGACGTTGTTTCTGTTTTGGGAACATATAATTTCTCAAGGAAAGTAAACTTTTCAGTCACAAATCTGACAGATTTAGGAAATGGAGAATTTATTACAAGTAAAATTTGTTGGATGTTTTAAGCTCAGTAGAAACTCTTTTCCCCAGTGGTTAAAAGAAGCTTTCCATTGTCCCAGAATATGTCCTAACATATCTTGGGGTACTTATTATTTGTGTTTGTGTAAGATCCATCTTTGGAATGAGTCTCCTCAAAAGAAATATTAAATCTTAATCTTCTGTGTACAAGTAGAATCCCTCTCCAGCTCCCCTGCAGGCCCTTCAGATACTGAAATGTTGCTATGAGGTCTCCATGCAACCTTTTCCTCCAGGCTGAACAGCCCAAACTTCCTCAGCCTGTCCTCATAGGGGAGATGCTCCAGTCCTCTTACCAACTTCGTGGCCTCCTCTGTACTTGCTCCAACAGTTCCATGTCCTTCTTATACTGAGGACACCAGAACTGCATGCAGTATTCCAGGTGGGGTCTCATGAGAGCAGAGTACAGAGGGAGAATCACCTCCTTTGACCTGCTGGCCACACTCCTTTTGATGCAGCCCAGGATTCAATTGGCTTTCTGAGCTGCAAGCACACACTGCAGCTCATGGTGAACTTCTCATCCACATCTCATTGAGTGTTCTTCAAAGTAGAACAATGACAGGGTTTGTAAGAAACAGTAGGTGTGCCTGGGATTGCCATGGCCCAGGTGTAGGACTTTGCACTTCATTTTGTTGAACTTAATGAGGTTTGCATTGTTCCACCTGTCAAGCCTGTCAAGATCCCTCTGAATGGCACATCCCTTCCCTACAGCATGATCTATGACGACCATTTAATTCATCCAGGAATGTGTTAGATTTTTTTATTATGGCATCTTGAGTGCATTGTATGCCAATTCAATGTAGTTATTTCCTCAAGATAATTGAGTTATTTTTTGATGGATTCCATTTTATCTCTGGCTTGTGTTTCCTTCTATCAAAGGGCATGTCAACAATAGTAACATTTCTATTTCTTTTTTTCATTCTCTTCTTCCCCACATCTTCTATGAGTAATGTAAAGTGCTTTTCCACATTGTTGATGTCCTTCTGAAGTGTTCTTCCCTTTATTTTCTTTTACACAAGAACAAACACTTGCTTTTTTTCAAAGAATATACTTGTGGCAAATATTCTCCAATCACTTGTGCTTAGTTTCTTGATACTCCCAACTCCAGAACAGTAGAAAGAAATAAGTACATCCAATACAGTCCTCTTTTTCTTGCATGAATAGAATCTCAAAGATAAATGGGGGAAAAACCCACTGAACAACTGACAAAGAAACCCCGTTTTTAAAGTAAGTCTTTAAAATTAGTTTTTGAGGCCCTAGTTTTAGACATATTCCTTATTCAGTAAAGCATAATCCCTTGAAGACTGTGAACTTCCTAAGCTCCTTTGTTAACAGAGGTACAGTTCAGCTTGAGCATCACAAACACTTGGAAGAAAGTATAATTATACACTGATGAAGACCTTATGCTTAATTAGGTAAATATGAAAACAAAAATAAGTCCTGAGAAATGCAAGTCCATATAACTAAAATTGGCTACAACTTCTGTTCCTCTCAGTTAAATCCAATATAAAAGCTGTCAGGGCTCCTGTTTTGTGGTGCATTTGCCTCTTAATCATTGTGAAAGTTATTTGTGTGTTAAAAGATATTTGTGCATCAACTCTGAATGGATGTTCTGCAGTGTTTTTATTAGCACAGCTTGTGGATGAAAAGTAACTTTTAGGTTGTTTTGTGAGCTTTGTTGCCAGTGAGCATGACTGACCCACTCAGCCCTGGTGCTGCTGGGGTCAGGAGGGTGTTCTCCCAGCAACTGAACTGGGTCAGGACTGGGAGGGGAAGACAGGCTGATGTGTTGCCCAAAGGCAAGAGGGGTTGCATTAGAGATTTAATGAGTGTTTTAGCCAGGAGTCATTGCTCAGTCTGCACATGCAGTGTGCTTTCTAAGCAGGGTTCAGCA
>NW_008683092.1:48940-51836 GCF_000695815.1 Acanthisitta chloris
AGGGCTGGACACACCATGGACTCAGCAGTCTCTGTGCCTCACAGGTTTCTCTAACAACTCAGATACTTGAACCAACCCCGTGAGAAGCTGTCCACAGAAATCATCCTTTTATGTGATTCAGGTACTTCCTCTTGCATTTCTCTTCACTAATGCTTCAGAATGAAAGGTGGTGTTTATGTATCCTACACATCTGTATCATTTTAACAGAAGCCACAGTAGCAAAATTGAGAAAAGATATACCTAGAATCTCACCTTCGGAATCAAAGAATAATTTATTATTAGGATGGAAGAGAGAAAGTGTAGCTTCTAGTTCTTTGGCACTGGCTTAATCCACAGGTGAGTGTTTCAAGAAACTACATAACTGAGAATCAGAAATACAAATATGGCAAGAATTAAAAGCTGGAGAGGTTAGTTACACCTGTCAGACACACAGCTGAGCATTTGGCAGGAGTATTTGATGGAGGCTTGTTTGCCAACCTTCTAAGAGTATTAGTGCCACAGCTGTTACCTAAGCAAGTAGTTATCCATTCTCTGTGCTGCTAATAATCTTTCTTCTCTGGAGAAACATTGGGAATTAACCCTGGGTACTATTCCCACTGTCCACTCAACAGTCTTCAGAAAAATAGGCTTTTAAGTAGACTTATTTGCTTAACAATAATTTCTGTCTCCTGACAGAAGATTCTCTTCTATTGGTAAGTAAATTTGTGCTGGTTTCATGTATTAGTCAGTCTTAAAGACATTTTAGTGGCAGGATGTTTTCCCTTGCAGAGCAGAGTAAGAAAAGGGTACTGGCTATGAATGGAGCTGGAATGCAAACACTAACTGTCAGTTGTAATCATTATAATTATTTTGATTCTGGTTTGATTCTTTTTTCTGTGGGGTTTTATTTCTTGAAGTGTCAATTTTCTACACAATTCTCTCCCTTCAAAAATAAGTGTAGAATGAAAAAAAAAATCCCAGTATTTATTGGGATTTTGCAAATATTTTTTGAGATGTTTACATTTGCTATGAAGTGGGTTGGCACCCCAGCTACAAGAAGGCTTTTTTGCTTCTTTGGGGGATTCTAATACGTGCCATAAACATAGATCCTGAGCCTATGCTGTGTTACTCCTTGAGCAATGTGACTTAGCCTTTCAGGAATAGAAACAGTCCTCTGCTTCCTGCTCCTCACTCTAGGCTCCGAGGTTTTGTGTGCCTGCTAGGTGGGGTCTGTCTTGTTCTACTGCTGGTGTATCTCCTCAGCAGGGGCCCAGAAGGTGGTCCCAGTCCTTGTGTAGGAAGAACAACAGATAGGATTACTATATAGAATGGTTTTGTCCTGGTTCTCAAATTTTAGCACATTAAATGAAGAAAGGACTTAACTGACTGAACTGGACTCCTCAGACTGAGTACTTAAATGCCTAGACTAAAGGAACAACTCCTAACAAATAGTGTTTTGCACTCTCAGAATGGCAAGTGGAGAGCAATGGAGGGAAACACTTGGATAAGCCTCTGAATTGCTAGTCCTGCTGGGAACAGGGCAGCTGGTGGCTTGTTCTGGTGTACTCAGATGTCTATTTTTCCCAAAAGATCATGTGGGAGGAAAGGGCAACTGGATAGACTGGTGCTCTAGTTATTTTCCAGACAAGGCTTCAACACAGAGGTGAAAGGAACCTGAGCAGATGTACGAGGTCTCTTCATAGCTTGGAGCACCTCTAGGTGGTACAGGGAAGCTGCAGCTCTGTAACTTGGTGGTCCCAAAACCAGGGTCTGAAAACACTCTCATTTGTAAGGTTATTTGAGAGGAAAAGCTGCCCAGCAGTGCCAAACAGCTGAACCTCGACAAGTGTATTGGCAGCATTTGCAGTGCTCTAGTAAGCATAATATAAAGTTCTTGCTTCAATATTTGGTTCCATGGGGTCTTTTTAGTGCAAAATATGCCTTCCATATGAGCTAGTTGGTGCCTTGAACTTGTGTTTAATGGCTAATGTTCTAGCAGACAACCACATATCCTTATTCATCTATTTTATTTAATTATTGATCCTTTCAACTTTCCAAGACTTAATTAGAATTTGCTGTATTGAACGAAACAACAAAAAATTAAATTTGTGGAATTAGTAAATAACAGAGAATTAGTGGTAGTTTAGTGATTTAATTAACACAGCTTTATCCCAGCACACTAGTTAATGAAAGGCAAGCACTGGGCCATCTGGTACAGTTTGAGGAAATGTGGAAACAGAACTGCCTTACTATCTACCTTCCTCCCATTTGTTATTTGCATTTTGATGAGTCCACTGGTTCCTCTCCTTCAGATGATTTTTCACTTTCATAGGAAGTCCCTAAACCACTATAGAAACCTTTATGATAAAATGCCTTTTATAATTGTGAGATGATTTTAGACTCTTTTCTGTATAACAAAACTGTTCAATATTCTGAAGGCTGAATGACACAACAACTCTGGTCAGTCCAGAAGGTCTGTAGCCACCCACCCCCATGCCATCTAATTAAAAGGTGTACTTCTTTGCTCAGGGGTGGTCAAGCTTAATTTCCTCATCCCAGTTGCAAGGTGCCGGGGACAGGGAACTATAGAATCTCATTTTTCTACATCTGCTATATTTAACTTGAAAGTACAGACTTGCAAGTTCCCAATGACACGGCACAATCTGAGAGAAGAGGAGGCTCAGGGGAGACCCATGCCATCTAATTAAAAGGTGTACTTCTTTGCTCAGGGGTGGTCAAGCTTAATTTCCTCATCCCAGTTGCAAGGTGCCGGGGACAGGGAACTATAGAATCTCATTTTTCTACATCTGCTATATTTAACTTGAAAGTACAGACTTGCAAGTTCCCAATGACACGGCACAATCTGAGAGAAGAGGAGGCTCAGGGGAGACCTTATCACCCTCTACAACTCAACTCC
>NW_008683092.1:51870-53242 GCF_000695815.1 Acanthisitta chloris
TAGGATTGGACTCAAAGATCTTTGAGGTCTTTTCCAACCAAATTGATTTTATGAAGTCTTTCCTTGAGCTTACATTATTCTTCATTCTAGATTCTCCTCATTACAAAGTTCATGAAAAAAAAGTGGCTTTTTTCTTTTATTTTCTAAAAAATGTTTACTGATAAGAAATGAAGTTTTAAAGTTATTTTAAAAAAACATAGGGTAAATATTTTGATGCTGAAATGCAAGTTGAGGGAATTGAGGTTACTGAATTATGGATGTTTGAAATTTTCACGTGAGCAATCCATAATGTCACTAAAAACATGCTTGCACTGTCTTCCAGGAATTAACCAGTGACATTTGAATTTATTTAAGCAAAAAAGCCCAACCCCAGTTAAAAAAACATCAACCAAAATAACAACAAAACAAACAGAACAAAAGTTAAATAGTTCTATTCCTGCATTTTACTGAAGAGAATGAAAACAAACATTCCCCAGAAGGAATCACTTTGTCCAGCAAGTATTTAAGACCCATGACTGCTTTGTCTGCTGAAAAAGTGCTATGTTATCATTTATCAGCATCAGGATGTGAATAGAACTGAAGGACAGGAAAAGAACTGAAAGATATTTATTTTTGGTGCTTATTTTTTTTGGCCATCAAAAGCTTCACATTTGAACCAATATATTCCTTTTATCAATATACTTCTTGTGGCTATTTAAATGCCCATATATTTTCTTGGGTCCTGAGCAGTGGAGGAATTAGGATGAATGTACTGCAGTAACTTCAATGATTGTGTAAGGTCATACATCCTCAGAAAGTCTTGATTCTAAGTAGTCAGTGATATTAGTCATTATGTGTCATCACTTTGGCTCAGAAATCTGTGTACAACTTACAAATTGTAGCTGGTAGTAATTACAGCATTGTTGTTTCCCCTGAGGAAGACCTTTTGCTCCACAGTTCACTTGGTGACATTCATACAAGCATTGAATCATTTAGGTTAGAAGAGGCTTTTAAGATTGAGTCCAGTCATTAAGCTAACACTGCCAAGGCCAACACTAAACCATGTTTGAGCGCCACATCTACACATCTACTAAATACCTCCAGGAATAGTGACTTTATCAATTCCTCCTCATCAAATTTGTGCTCCATGGCCTTCGCCAGCTCTCTTGCCCTGCTCTGGACATGCTCCAGCACCTCAATGTCTCTGCAGTGATGGGCCCAGAACTGGACACAGGACTTTAGGTGTGGCCTCGCTGGTGCTGAGTACAGGGAGAGGATCACTTCCCTGCTCCTGCTGACCACCCTATATCTGGTCCAAGCCAGGATGCCATTTGCCTTCTTGGCCACCTGTGCACACTGCTGGCTCATGTCCAGCCACTGTAACCAGCAACCC
>NW_008683092.1:53256-55194 GCF_000695815.1 Acanthisitta chloris
ACAGCTTTCCAGCCACTCTTTTCCCAGAACGTAGCGCTATACGGGGTTGTTGTGGTCCAAGGGCAGGACCTGACACTTCACTTTGTCTAACCTCATGCAATTCCCTTTGGCCCAAGGATCCAACCTGTCCAGATTCCTCTGGGGCCTTCCAGCCTTCCCACCCAACTGAGTGTCAACTGCAAATTGACTTGAAGGTACATTCAATCCCCTCATCCAGATCATCAATAAAGATACTAAATGGAGATGACAGCTGTTTTGCCCAGCATGATTGTTTTTGTCACTAAAATATGATTAAATAGCATAACTCTTGCTTAAAAAAAAAAGATCTGTTTGGTTGGTTTTATTCCTATTATCTCAAAAGTGAGTAGAGGGTTAGAAATGGAAGTCGAAGCTTAAGAGCAGAAAGATTCCTGAAAAGTTCCCAGGAGCCATTTGCATGATGGGGGGGAGTGATCTCTCTCTTCTCATACATTTAGCACAGATTTGGGAAAGAAAAATGGAAGTCAGGAAGGAACTTGGCCACTGTGAAAAGACAATCGAACATCTTTTAGCAGAGCTTGTTAGATCCAATCACATTTCTAGCTTGTGTTCAAGAACACGTTATTCCCTGTGTTGGTTTGGCTTTAACCTCATTGGTGGGTTTTTTCACTATAAAATTCAAATTGGGAACTGGCTTTATGAAAGCCTAAATATAGCTTTAAAGCTATTGCGTACTTGGTGGGAGGGAAACAGAAGTTATTTGCCTTTTGAATCAGAGCTAATTATATTTTTCCCTTGAAAACCTTTGCCATTAAGTTGGCTCTGCAATTAAACAGTGTAGCTGAAAAAACAGTCTTTCTACCACAGAAATCATTAACTAAAAAAGTTTAGTTGTTTTGTTGGGCTTCTTTAAGTGGCTAATCATGTCAGTATTCTTCTCCACAGGCTGTGTGTTTCTTGCATGTTGTGTAACATTGCTTTAAAAATCAAAAGGGATGTAATCTGCAGAAAGAGCTTTTCACCCAGAAACTGCTGCAGTTCAGTTCTTACTTGTCTTAATTTCATCTCTTCTTTTGAAACTGTTAGTGCCATTAAGTGAGAGTAGCATGAGCCTAAGGCAAGGACATGGGCTGTGACCGTATTAACCCAGCAGCATAGCCCAGTGGGAGCAGTAGACCTTTCCAGCAGGACAGTTGGGAGTGAGGATCTAACTTAACTAAATGTTTTAGTCACTAGCTCTTAGCTGGGCCTGTACTGAATAACTGTTGGTGTTTGGGGCTCATCAATACCCTCATAGACTGAATGTTTGATTTGTTTAACATGATAGGAGTCATCTCTTTGTGTCCCATGGCCATTTGCAGGGTGAACTGAAGCACAGTGAGAAGAGGCAGTTGGAAGGCTTACTTCTGCCCTGGACATAAATGCAAATAGGCTCAAAGGTAGACAACTGTTCCATGAGTCTGCTTTGTGCATCCAACCCCTAGTGATCATTCATGCACTGAGTAAACAATTTGAAGTAAAATCTATGTCCTGTCAGTACTGAGTCCTCAACACTGTTGGTTTTTTCTACAGTTCCTCTCCTACTGTACTGCACTGTCTGCCTGTGCAGACAGAGCCATTGTCAGTGCAAGAGGAAAATAATATTTCACTTGTTTCAATAGAGGTTATAAAAGTCACTCTGCATAATTCTGCATAAATGATGCAGAAAAAGCTTCAACTTCTGTTGTGTTCACTCTTGGTGATCTGCTGCTCATAGAAGGATGTGTGGGGCCTTCCTGTGGTGTGCTGGGGGCTGTACCTCTTCTCTCACTCAAGACAAAGCAATACTCTATGGAGCTCTAAAATGTGCATAGTCTTTTACCCATGAATGGGAAGTGATTTGGGATCAGTGCTTTCAGTACTTCCCAGAAGTCACATAATTTTCCTTGATAATCACTGTTTAACTGCTATGCTTCCCTA